>NC_084857.1:14699988-14999988 GCF_951802175.1 Populus nigra
CTCCGCCGGCGGTGAGAGTCACCGTCACCTGCAACAGCAAGAAAAACACACACAAAGCAATCGGTTTTAGTTGTTCTTCATTTTCTGTTCTCGGGTTCTTCCCCTTTTTTTCAAATCTGTCCCGTTTCTCTGCCTCCTCTGCAGATCGATCGTCCTCTTCTTTTTTCGGTGGCAGATCCGTCGTGGAGGACCCGGCGTCGTGGATGAGGAGGCGGGTTGATTTGGCTTCGATGGAGGCCGATCTGTGGGTTCTACTCCGTTGCTGTTGATGGTCGGTTGAAGGAGGAGCCTGGTGGCGAGGCTGGAGAGATCGGTTCGGTGAGGAGGAGCTGCTGCTGAAGAGAAGGCTTCGGTGCTGAAGGTTGAAGACGCCGGGGAAGACTGTTCAGAGGGAGAAGGAAGGAAAAATGGAGGTGGACGGCTGCGGGTCGACAGGAAAATGGAGAAATGGGGAATGGTTTGCAGCCGAGAGAAAAGATGAGAAGGAAAGGGAGAAGATGATGCTGCCGTGGCCGTCTAGGAGAAAAAATGGAGGCTTGTGCAGGGAAGGGAGTCCGGCTGGAAGAGAAGAAGGGAAAAATTCTGCAAAAACAAAGGAGGGAGGGGGGCGGCGGCTCCCCTTTGAAAAATGAGTTTGCAGGGTTAGGTTTTTTTTTTTAGGGTTTGTTCTCCCTTTTTTTTCTTGTCAAAAATGCCCCCCCTTTATAGCTGAAAATGAAGACTATTTATAGGCAAAATAGTTTTTCGGGCTTCAAAATTGGTCCCTCAAGTTTTGTGTTTGGCCCTTGATTTCAATTGATTCACTTGGTAAAAATTAAATTGGGTCTCTTAAAATTCCGATCTTTTCAATTAAGTCCAAATTAAGCCCCCAAACTTAATTTTCACCAATTAAGCCCTCCAATTAATTTTGACCCGCTTAAAGTATAATTAAGTCCTTGCACTTAATTAAATCCTTCAATTGGACCCAAATTAATTCTTGAACATAATTAAAATTCAATTTGGCCCATGATTAAATCAAATTGGCCCATTAAAAATTTAATTATATTATTGGACTTAACTTTTATGCAAATTCGTCCAATACTCAATTAATTTGACCTTTGAATTTGCACTTTTCTATTTTTGGGCATAATAGGGTACAATTAGACCTTGAAATTCTTCCGAAAATTGCAGCTTGATTTTCGCCTATTTTTGCAGCCTTTCTTGGTCAGCTTTCTCCGCATTGCCAGCCTTTATTTTATTTTATTTTATTTGATTTTTTGATTTTTTGATTTTTTTGATTTTTTTTAGGAATCACCCAAAATTGGGTGATGACAGTTGCCCCCCTCTTTACAATTCTTACGGTAGAAAGTCTCGTAAGAGACTTTAGATAGTAAGTATTGTAAAGAAGAAAAAAAAGAGATGAAAGATGATTGACTCACCTTGTTGAGGAATGATGAATCCTCTTGAGGGTTAGAAAGCGCATTAAAAGGAGGTAAGGTTAGAAAAACACACTACCTAAAAGGTTAGGACTCGAAGGAGCTCTTAAAAAGAGGCAGGGTTGGACAACGCACTACCTAAGAGGTGAGGGCTCGAAGGCACATTCAAAAGAGGAGGCAGGGTTAGAAAAACACACTACCTAAGAGGTAAGGGCTCTAAGGCACACTAAAAAGGAGGTATGGTTAGGAAACACGCTACCTAAGGTGTGGTGGCTCGAAGGCACATTAAAGAAGAGGCATGGTTGGAAAACACACTACCTAAGAGGTAAGGGCTCTAAGGCGCACTAAAAGAAGGTATGGTTGGGAAACACACTACCTAAGGTGGTTAATGGCTCTAAGGCGCACTAAAAAGGAGGCATGGTTGGAAAACACACTACCGAAGGTGTGATGGCTCGGAGGCACACTAAAGGAGGTATGGTTAGGAAACACGCTACCTAAGAGGTAAGGGCTCTAAGGCACACTAAAAGGAGGTATGGTTGGGAAACACACTACCTAAGCTGGTTAATGGCTCTAAGGCGCACTAAAAAGGAGGTATGGTTGGGAAACACACTACCTAAGGTGGTTAATGGCTTTAAGGCGCACTAAAAAGGAGGTATGGTTAGAAAACACGCTACCTAAGGTGTGGTGGCTCGAAGGCACATTAAAGAAGAGGCAGGGTTGGAAAACACACTACCTAAGAGGTAAGGGCTCTAAGGCGCACTAAAAAGGAGGTATGGTTAGAAAACACACTACCTAAGATGGTTGTTGGCCCTAAGGCACATTAAAAAGGAGGCAGGTTTGGAAAACACGCTACCTAAGGTGTTTGAAGGCTCTAAGGCGCACTCAAAAGGAAGTAGGGCTCGAAAGCCCACTCGAAAGAGGAGGTAGGGTTAGAGGACACGCTACCTAATATGTGAGGGCACGAAGGCCCACTTAAAAATGGAGGCAAGGTTAGAAAACACACTACCTAAGAGGTGAGGGCTCGAAAGCCCACTCGAAAATGGAAGTAGGGTTGGAAACACACTACCTAGGAGGTGAGGGCTCGAAAGCCCACTCAAAAGAGGAGGTATGGTTGGAAAACACACTACCTAAGGTGGTTAATGGCTCTAAGGCGCACTAAAAAGGAGGCATGGTTGGAAAACACACTACCTAAGAGGTAAGGGCTCTAAGGCGCACTAAAAAGGAGGCATGGTTCGAAAACACACTACCTAAGATGGTTGTTGGCCCTAAGGCGCATTAAAAAGGAGGCAGGTTTGGGAAACACACTACCTAAGCTGGTTAATGGCTTTAAGGCGCACTAAAAAGGAGGTATGGTTGGGAAACACACTACCTAAGGTGGTTAATGGCTCTAAGGCGCACTAAAAGGAGGTATGGTTGGGAAACACACTACCTAAGGTGGTTAATGGCTCTAAGGCGCACTAAAAAGGAGGCATGGTTGGAAAACACACTACCGAAGGTGTGATGGCTCGGAGGCACACTAAAGAAGAGGCAGGGTTGGAAAACACACTACCTAAGAGGTAAGGGCTCTAAGGCGCACTAAAAGGAGGTATGGTTGGAAAACACACTACCTAAGGTGGTTGAGGGCTCAAAGGCGCATTAAAAAGGAGGCAGGGTTGGAAAACACACTACCTAAGATGTGAGGGCTCGAAAGCACATTAAAAAAGAGGTATGGTTGGAAAACACGCTACCTAGGATGTGAGGGCTCGAAAGCCCACTAAAAAGAAGGTACGGTTGGAAGACACGCTACCTAAGGTGTGATGGCTCGAAGGCACACTAAGAAAGGAGGCAGGGTTGGAAAACACGCTACCTAAGATGTGATGGCTCGAAGGCACATTAAAAAGGAGGTATGGTTGGAAAACACACTACCTAAGATGGTTGGTGGCTCGAAGGCACACTAAAAGGAGGTATGGTTGGAAAACACGCTACCTAAGGTGTGATGGCTCGAAGGCACACTAAGAAAGGAGGCAGGGTTGGAAAACACGCTACCTAAGGTGTGATGGCTCGAAGGCACATTAAAAAGGAGGTAGGGTTAGAAAACACACTACCTAAGGTGTGAGGGCACGAAGGCCCACTTAAAAATGGAGGTAGGGTTAAAGAACACACTACCTAAGATGTGAGGGCTCGAAAGCCCACTCGAAAAGAGGTGGATAGGGCTGAGGAGAGCACGCTACCTAAGGTGTGAGGGCTCGAAAGCCCACTAAAAAGGATGATTGTAAGACACTGATCTGTCAAGATGAAGGTTATGCATCATGATCAATATGCATGTATACTTACCTGAGAAATGTAGGTCCCCTTTTCTTCATGGTGTCCTCCTTTCTTCATCTCAAGAGTTTGAGTCTCTGATAGTAAGCTTTGATGGCTCCTCTCGCTCTTGCTTACTCGAGTCGTATCTTGTGATCTTGACCCCTAGAAAAGACTTGATGTCATTATACTTCTTTGTCCACCGCCCCTTTATCTCGAGGGTTGCCAATTTTGCCCAATAGTTTCTTAGAAAGGGGATCATGGAGCCAACTCTACCAGATGTTTTTTATTGCACTCCAGCTTGATCATGCCCCCAAGCATTCAATTTGGGTTTGGGGATAAGGATATGTGAAGGAAGGTCTGGTTATTTACAAGGAGTTGTTTTCATGCAGAATTTTTGGAATTTCAAAGTTATTCCAGACACAGAAATCATTTTGACATCGATTCAAAGCAGAACTCATTCTGACAAAATTCAAGTGATTCCTATAGAGAGGTTTTCAGAAGTGATGAAAACTTTTGGTTTTGATTTTGGTGAAAAATATGAAGTGACATTTGGATGGTCACAAAAGTTTGGAATATCAATTTGAGGGTTATTGAGAACCGTCTTTCGACGAAAATATGAAGAAGTGACATCTAGTTGGTCACAAAAGGGTTGAAATGTCAATTTGAGGGTTATTGAGAACCGTCTTTCGACGAAAATGTGAAGAACACGAGGTGACATCTTGTTGGTCACAAAAGGTTGAAATTTCAATTTAAGGGTTATTGAGAACCGTCTTTAAAGCATTCATTTTGTTTGCATGAATAATGATTTTGCTTGCATGAGAAAGCGCTGCCTACCGATCCAGATTGCTTGCCTTTGATCAGAAAGGGCTTGATTAGGCACGTAACGTAGGCTTTGGCTCTTGGCTATGAAGAAAAGGATATTTGTAGGCTCAAAAGGTGTTTAAGGGACTTTAAGACTAAGGATCACAAGTGCTTATATCCCAACCTTTTTTGTTCATACATTTCTGGACCTTGGAATTTGATTTGTAAAATGGTCCACGGTGCCCCCCAGTGTTGGAATTGGGCTCTTTCTCATTTTTTTCTTCATTTGATTTTGAGCATCATTGTATTTGCTTTTTTTTTGCTCAAATTTTTTTGGATCCTTTGGATTTTTCTTTATGCCCCCCAGTATTGTTCGGGCACTTTCAATCATTGAGGACTTTTTCGTACCCCCCAAGAGTTATTCAGGCATTTTTAGTCATTAAGGATTTTAGCACTTGCCCCCCAGTGTAGGGTGTGATCCTAGCCAAGGTTATTTTTCAAGAAAAATTTATTAGGCTCAAAAGGGGACTGCAAAGGAGATATTTCAGCCTTGCGAAAGGATTATCAAAGATGGCCTTTCTTCATCTCAAATGCATGCACTTAGGATCGATAAGCCTTGCTTTCATGCGAGTATGCAGAGTGATTTCTCATTATTCATGCAAATAAAACTCAGCTTTAGAGTCACTTCATGGTGTTTTTTTTTTTTTGGTTTTTTAGGTGTATGGTTACCTCTCTAAGGAATCACCTGAATTTCCAAAACTTGTTTGTTTGAACAAACACCAACAGGATTTCTGTTTTTTGTACTAAACTTTGATTTCCCAAAAATCCTTGTGAAAACATGGGGTTATGCTGCTTGTTTTGGGAAAAAGGAAAAACACGCCCAAAGATTCTTGGCGCAATGGTTTTGTAAGTACAAAGGTGTGCTTAGTATGTTATTTGCATGAACACAAAAAAAGAAAACACATGATTTTATTAACAGGAAAGGCTCATTTCACAAAGAAATTCTTGTGGCATTTTGAGCCAAATTACCGACAAAAACTGGGATAGGTTGAAACAATCAAGAAATTTTTAAAGGCATGATCAAGCAGGGGTAGCAACTGGCTCGCCATTTTGCGGTGCAACTCCCCTTCGGATTGTGTCAAGGCTTTTGATATATATTTTTTTTGGGGCAGAACAAGAACAGACTCCATTCTGCCACAGATGTGCAATTCCCCTTCGGATTGTGTTTAGGCTCTTGACCATGTTTGCCCCCCAGTTTCTTTGGGCTGAGTTGTTGCTGGGGTTTGAACAAAGATGATAGGTCAGTTGGAAGGAATCAGTTTTTGCTCGAGTAAGCTAGAGGCGAGTCAAGCTTTTGTTCAGAGACTCCAACTCTTTTTGAAAATGAGTGTCGCGACGAGCACATTTTTTATCTCCCATGTTTTTCGCTCAAAATTGGGTGTTGCAGACTCATACGGGACCCACCTTTTATTCTGGTGCATGCATGAGAAAAAGTATGAACATGCAATCTATATGATGAACTTGCCCTTCGAGGGGTGACATATGATCATCACTTTTGTATGATGAAACAAGAATATTGATTCTTGCCCAAACTCTACAATGAAAATTTTCGGAGTGACGATCATTCTGTCACCCACAAGTCTTGAATTCAAGATGTTTCAAGAAGGGTTCGCCCCGATGCAAATAAATGATAGCACATACAACCTCAGGACAGGTTCTATTCATTATGTGAACATGGGTAGGTTTTCTACCTGGTCTCAAAAGGGTCTATGAACCGCCCAGTGACCACCTCATGTGAAGGCGGTATAGGGGTTTACAAGGAATGGTCAGGGCACCCTGTGACCGCCATTACCGAGTAAACACTCAGCTCATAGTTGGATGTTTCACAAATCTGAACCCCGACTGAAAGTCATGAGGCAGACCGCTACTCCCCTCCTAACTTAGAGGTTTGTGTGTGCTTTCAAAAATACAGGTGATGCATGAAAAATTCTAAAACTGCATGGATAAAATAAAGCAAGACACAAATGGAAAAATTTAAACACATCAAATACACAAAGCTTAGTCCAATGTTGTTAGAAACAGTACCTCCCCAGTGGAGTCGCCCACTGTCGCACGTCGGAAAACACCCCGCGCGCGCGGCGTCGGCCCGTCCTGGCGATGGCGGTTTTTGCTCTCTCTGTTAATTGGAATTGATTTTGTTGGGAGTCGCCA
The DNA here is from genome assembly GCF_951802175.1 of Populus nigra. NCBI lineage: Eukaryota > Viridiplantae > Streptophyta > Magnoliopsida > Malpighiales > Salicaceae > Populus > Populus nigra. The sequence continues at coordinate 14,706,699 of NC_084857.1, forward strand.
CCTAGTATTTAATTGAGGGTTACTAGGAAACCCGGGTTGACTGGTCTTGTCAGAGATTCGCGGATAAGGGACTGATTGTGGCTAGGGAAGGTATTAGCACCCCTAACGCACCCTACCTGAGGTAAGCTGCTTCGTGACTTTGATGTGTTAAAGAAGTTTTAAAAATTTTGTTTTTTCATCGGATTTTAGAAATACAACTTCCGTACAAGTTTGTACCTCTACACCGTGATCCAATCAAAATATTAAATCCTTCTTTATTCTTTTGCCGTCTTGTTATAAAAAGATCCCTGAAATAAATACAAACATGCATTTTTTATTTTTTTCTTTTTCTTGTTTTTTTTATTTTTCTTTTTTCTTTTTCTTGTTTTTTTGTTTTACATCCACAATACAAATTATAAAATTCAAAAATCAATAAAAATTACATCAAATAATTCCAAATTTACAAAACAGTACTAAAAGCTCCAGAAATTGCAAAGGAATCCACGCAGGAACAGCTGGCGGCGCGTGTTCCAACGCGCCACCGTCACTGGCGGCGCGTGGGCTCACGCGCCGCCGCTGATGGAGACCAAAAATCAGTGGATCGGGAACGTCTTCTTCTTCCCTGTCTTCCTCCGCCGGCGGTGAGAGTCACCGTCACCTGCAACAGCAAGAAAAACACACACAAAGCAATCGGTTTTAGTTGTTCTTCATTTTCTGTTCTCGGGTTCTTCCCCTTTTTTTCAAATCTGTCCCGTTTCTCTGCCTCCTCTGCAGATCGATCGTCCTCTTCTTTTTTCGGTGGCAGATCCGTCGTGGAGGACCCGGCGTCGTGGATGAGGAGGCGGGTTGATTTGGCTTCGATGGAGGCCGGTCTGTGGGTTCTACTCCGTTGCTGTTGATGGTCGGTTGAAGGAGGAGCCTGGTGGCGAGGCTGGAGAGATCGGTTCGGTGAGGAGGAGCTGCTGCTGAAGAGAAGGCTTCGGTGCTGAAGGTTGAAGACGCCGGGGAAGACTGTTCAGAGGGAGAAGGAAGGAAAAATGGAGGTGGACGGCTGCGGGTCGACAGGAAAATGGAGAAATGGGGAATGGTTTGCAGCCGAGAGAAAAGATGAGAAGGAAAGGGAGAAGATGATGCTGCCGTGGCCGTCTAGGAGAAAAAATGGAGGCTTGTGCAGGGAAGGGAGTCCGGCTGGAAGAGAAGAAGGGAAAAATTCTGCAAAAACAAAGGAGGGAGGGGGGCGGCGGCTCCCCTTTGAAAAATGAGTTTGCAGGGTTAGGTGTTTTTTTTTAGGGTTTGTTCTCCCTTTTTTTTCTTGTCAAAAATGCCCCCCCTTTATAGCTGAAAATGAAGACTATTTATAGGCAAAATAGTTTTTCGGGCTTCAAAATTGGTCCCTCAAGTTTTGTGTTTGGCCCTTGATTTCAATTGATTCACTTGGTAAAAATTAAATTGGGTCTCTTAAAATTCCGATCTTTTCAATTAAGTCCAAATTAAGCCCCCAAACTTAATTTTCACCAATTAAGCCCTCCAATTAATTTTGACCCGCTTAAAGTATAATTAAGTCCTTGCACTTAATTAAATCCTTCAATTGGACCCAAATTAATTCTTGAACATAATTAAAATTCAATTTGGCCCATGATTAAATCAAATTGGCCCATTAAAAATTTAATTATATTATTGGACTTAACTTTTATGCAAATTCGTCCAATACTCAATTAATTTGACCTTTGAATTTGCACTTTTCTATTTTTGGGCATAATAGGGTACAATTAGACCTTGAAATTCTTCCGAAAATTGCAGCTTGATTTTCGCCTATTTTTGCAGCCTTTCTTGGTCAGCTTTCTCCGCATTGCCAGCCTTTATTTTATTTTATTTTTTTTGATTTTTTGATTTTTTGATTTTTTTGATTTTTTTTAGGAATCACCCAAAATTGGGTGATGACAACATGACCCGATCGACTTGATAAATAAAAAAAAACTCGAACAATTAGTAAAAACATAATTTAATTTTAAAAATATTTTTAAGATTACATATTTTCTTAAAAAAAATATTGAAAAGAGTTGTTAACAATAATACAAAAAATATATATATACTAGAAGTTCTGAGGTAAATTCATGTTAGAATATATAATCCAGTGTCATAAAAAGTTGTTGAATTTTTCTCATTCAATTATATATTAATATTTTTTCTTAACAAAAGTAATAGTTTATTGAAATAAAATAATATGCTAGCATAATCCCTTGTTTTCTTATTAAGTTTTTTTTCCAATAAAAATATATAAATTTTTTCTTCTATATCCTTTCTTTAATAAAAATGAAAAAACACAACCAAGAAAATGTAAAAAATATTTGGATGATGTAAAATCAAAATAAGATATTCTTCTTTATTTGGATTTTTTTAAGCATAATGCTTTCTTAGAAAACATCTTATCATAATTATAAAATAAAAGTAAATTTAAATTATATAAAAATAATAATGCTTAGATAATTTTGATACGAATGTATTAAAAAATATAAAAATAATACACTTCTCCTGCATTGTTTTGGAAAACGTTTTGACGATGTTATTTAACCCAACCTTGACTGTATAGTCAACCTAAGGACCCCCTATCCTAGCTCCTCTCCTAGCCCAAACTTCAAATTAAACATGGTCTAAGTTGATTTTATGTGACTCGATTGATCGAGTAGGACTAAACATGAATAGGTTGGCCCATTCAAAAAGTAATTTGACCCAAAAAAATAAAATATAGACAGTTTTGTTTTAGCATTTAAAAAAAATATTGAATTGATAATATTTAAGATTGACCCAAGTCAAACTAGACTAACTCGTTAAATCCATGACCTGGACCAACTCATCTAACTTGCGTGTGTTGCCCTTTTTATTTATTTTTTTTGTTAAATTAGACTGACAATATATCTAACAGTTGACGTTCTAGCCACCTTGAATAGTCGAAAAGTCTAGAATAAATCTCAAGTGCCAAAAAAATATTATTTTTAACCTTTTTTCCAGTTGAAAACACCAAAGAAACAATTTAGAGACCTAAACAAGTCCATTTTGATTCTAAAATCAACATTCAATCAGTTAAAAAACAAAATAAGTAACCTAAATCCAAAATAATTTTTTAGTCCCAATCTATTTTCTTTGAACAAAATGACAGTTCTAAAACACCTATATGAAAATTAAACAAAATGAATTTTTGGATCAAAAGTAAAACTCTAATAACTAAAGTGATTGTAAAAGAATAAAAAGGAAAATCTGTGGACTAGAAAGGTTTGTTTCATGTGAATATAAAATTGGCTAAGTGGTTATCTTGTTTTACAGTTTAATTCTTTTTTAACCATTCCTTTCCATACAAATGATCAAAGATTATAATTCATTAAATTGGACTCCAATAAAATTTAAATTTGTTTGTGAAGTATATTTTAACCTCTTCAATTTTTTTTTGGTGTTCTAATAGTACCCGTAGAAAAATGAGTTTTTTGTGTAAAAAACCGTAGGCTTGATTTTTCGATCACTATAATAATGGTTAGAATTTGGGCTAGCAAACAACACGTTATCTACCATAACAGGTGATATGTCATCTACATTTTTTTTTCCTTAAAAAATAAGTTTGCCACTTAAAAAAACAAAAATAACATGCCCAAGCATGCAGGCCTAGGCTTTTTTTTGTTTTTTAATTAATACCCCTTTTATTTTATTTTTTTAGCTTATTTAATTTTTTTAAAATAATAATTATTTTTAATTATATTAGGTGTCTTTAAATTTTTATGAGGTTAGTATGATTTATGTAATTTTTTATATATATTTCATATAAACTAAATTTATTTTTATAAATTAAAAATATTTATTTTTTATGATATTTTTAATACGTGTAATTTTACATAATATTTTTTTTATTCAATAAATTTTATATATTTGTTAATTTCTATTAAACACATAATCTTTACTTATTTTATGTTGGTATTTCACTTGTTAATATAACTTTACACATAATATTTTTTATTATTATAATCTTTTTTTTATCAAATTAATCATATCCCAACTAAATTATTAAACATCTTTAAAAGCATGAGCGAGCCACCGGTCTAGTTATTATCTGTCTAACGTTCTCATTCGGCACACCTCATGCTTGCAACCCCACTACATAAAGTTATGTACAACAGTATCCTTCGACTCCCAAATTACCAGTTTCTTCTACAATCTGATAATTAATAGTAATGGAGCTGCCCAGCTCAGTCTCTGTCGTCTCTATCTTTACTTTGTTACTTATTTCGCAGTGGGTGGCGTTTGCCACTTCTCCATGTCATTTCCCAGCAATCTTTAACTTCGGAGACTCAAACTCAGACACCGGTGGATTGTCTGCAGTCTTTGGCCAAGCTCCTCCTCCGCATGGAGAGTCTTACTTCCACCACCCCGCTGGACGTTACTGTGATGGCCGCCTCATCATCGACTTCATCGGTACTTCCTGCTTTTCTTTATTCTTACTAGTTACTCCTGATCCTAAGAAAAGAAAAGAACTTGCAATATTTATAACCAGTAGTGTGAACTCCAGAAATATTTAGGAGTAGAATAGATCTTGAATCATTTATTATCAATCTTGCATACATACATATATATGGAGGTTAACAGCTACAATTTACTTCATTGATGATTTGGGGCCTGCTGTCTACGGAGGTTAACTGCTACTTAATTAAAGAGTTGGAGTTAACTCTCTGACAGCATGCATTCTTTAGCAGATTTTATTCATGTTTAAGATAATAAAATTATACATACATACGAAAATACATAGGGTTTATTTTATAAAATATTATTATTATTATATATACATAGTATAAATTTATTAACACTGAATGATTAACGATAATAAGTAAGATTTAGATATACGAGTTTTGTCAAAATATTTAGGTTTCTTTAATCCAAATTCGACTAGAAACCAGGTATATACTTTCCTTTTTAAACATCTATATATTTACGATTGGGCAGAATTTTGATGTAGAGAATAAGGTGAGATGACAGTAAAGGTAGTTTCTTTAAGAATTTTTTATTTTAAAATATATTTTTTAAAATCAAAATATTTAAAAAAAAACAAAAAAACTGCCAAAAAGAATCAGACATCGTACTGCGTGTAGAAATGAACACGTGAACTAAAAACTTATCAGTACTGTAATTGTTTAATTAAAAGTAATTGCCATCCATTAATTAATAAACCTAGAAAGACGAGTCCCGTGGAAAAAAGTAAAGAAAGAAAGAACACAGGAAGGAATAAGCTAGGCTTAAAGAAAAAGAGAGGAACAGAGGGGGGACAAAGATATATATGCCGCAGAAAATAACCTGACGTTTCCTGGATCACGTGAAGAATGGTCTGGCAGACATCATTATTGTTTTTTGTTTTGCCCTTGGAAGGTGGGCTGCTGCAGTATCTGAACGAAACCCACCGACGGTCCGAAAGGGTTAAATAATTAAACTAGTTTGAGAAAGCGACACCACGCTAGGTAGCTCCATCATACAACTAGCTATGGGTCAGGCACCCCATGCACAATCGCACATTCTGACGTGATGTTGATAACTGTTGTTTACAACTGTTATTAGAATATCGGTTATTAACTATTTGAGGAATTCATATTTGAAAAAAATTTTAGGAGGCTAAGAAAAAGTCATATTAAAAGAACCCTACTAAGAAAAATCCTTAAAGAAGTTGAGGAGAACCCATGTAAGAGCCCATAAAAAAAAAATTAAAAGGTCAAGGGAGAATCATGAAGGAGATGATACTTAAAAAATTTCTAAGATATTAAAGAACTTATTGAAAAACCAATACTTAGAAAATCTTTTAGAAGGCTAAAAAGAATCTATATTTAAAATTTTTTAAAAGAGGTTAAGGGGAACCATAGAGGAGCTCATACAATGAACAGTTGTTCATGATGATTGCTTGAGTCACGGAAGCCCTTTAAAGAGTCGAGCTAATCAGAGTTTGTACTAGAGAGTGCAAGGCTTATAGCCTTCCTAACGATGATGTAGGGGCATGAAAGCCCTTCATTAGAGAGTAATCACAGTAAAGAGAGATCTGAGATCATACTTAGAGATATCGTGAGGTCTAGAAGTCCTATTAGAGAATCATACAAGTCTAAGAATGCATTGAAGAACATGAGATTCGAGATCTATCCCTAGAGATGGTATGAGGGTCAGAAGCCCCATTAGAGAGTCGTGTAAGTTTAAGACTGCACTGGAGAGCAGGAGATCCGAGATCAATCCCTAGAGATGATGTAAAGCCTAGGAGCCTAACTAGAAAGTTGTGCCAATCCTAATCTGCATTAGAAAATAAAAGATCTAAGATAAATCCTTGAAGGTGGTGTGAGACCTAGGAGCCTCACTAGAGAGTCGTGTTAGTTTGAGACTGTACTGGTGAGCAAGAGATCCGAGATTAATACTTGAAGATTATGTAAGGACTAGAAGCTCTACCAAAGAGTCGTGTTAGCTCAAGACTGCACTAGAGAGCAGTAAATAGAAAGTTTATGTTAGAGACAATACTTTTATTTTAGAAATAAACTTTCATTCCTATCGAGGATAATGCATCCTTAAGTGATCTGAGTGCTAAGCACAAGGAAGATCTTTTCCTTCCATATCTTAAAGGTGGTAGGTATTTGTCTTGATTATCCTGATAACTTTGAATGAGGCATCCTATTTTGATTTAAGGATGTAACAAACTTTTAGGATACACTATGGGTTAAATCTTCCTAGTTCTTCCTTGAGCTTTCCAACCTATTAGGAGAATAATTCTGCTTGAAAGGTTTTTCATGTTGATTATCCTTGTAAAAACAAGAAGGTCTATGTTGTAGCATACTTGTCCCTTCCACCTGTATATAATTTTTCATGACTTGTTTTACTTTGAGCAATCTTCTATCTAGTAAGACATAAACTTTCTCCATAGAGCACACTTCTTTACCCCACTTATCAAGACCTTTAAAATCACTAGTTTAACCAACTCTTTCACTTTGAGCATTTCCTCATCAAACCTTTTCAAGTATACCCGCGTGGATTCACTCTCCAACTAAGTAACACCAAATAACTTCATTGAGCTTTTCTTGATGGGTATATTAGTGCTAAAATGTTTCTCTAGCTTGACATGGAGGTCATTAAACCCTCTAATGGAGCCTAGCCTTAAATTGTTATACTAGGCACGCCTAGACCTTTTAAAGGTTATGAGGATGATCTTACACATCACATCACTATCATGGATGACCAGCTTCAAGCTATTACGCATGTTTTGCACATGCTCTCTCAAGTTGGCGAGGCCATCATAGTTGTTTAGGTTTATTTTTCTAGAAATATAGTCCTAAAGGATTCGAGTATTCAAAACTCAAGAGACCCTCGCACTAGATGAGGTTTATCAATATTATTTTAGAGTGTTCAAATACAAACTATCTTTTAATCCTTTATTAGTGGGGATCTAAGAAGCCCAAGGAGTTTGGCTTGGAATGACCGGTTCGATAACTGATGTCAATCTCATGGTATCCAATAAAAGTACGTTTATAGTGCTTATTCTGAGCATAAGTATGGCGCGAACGACCTTTTAAGGCACTTGACAGACATTGAGGGAAAAAAAATACTCTTATAAATGTCATTTCACCCAAACTTCTTCGAGTAATGCAATTGTCTATGGGTATTGAGAGCGATCGAGGGCGATGGCATTGAAGTTTTGTGTTGTTAAATGTGCTAAAACTTGCTAGGGTGACAAGGCTTAGTTTTTCCCTTGGGTTGCCAACACAGCTTGAGTAAAGACTTGCACCTAATTGATGAATTATTGAGAATATAGTTGGTCAGAAGTGCTTGTGGTTACAAGTAGATCTGTCACGTATTCTGCCCTAGGTGTGTCTTGGTTGTCTTCCATGAAATAACCTAGAAATGTAAAAAATGAGTACTAAGGAGAAACTAATGGGTTTTTTATTATTATTATTTTCCATAGACAAAGCCAATTAATGATATTTTAAAATCCAAGATGCTTGGAAATAAGACTTATGCAGTTGGATAATAAGTTGATCATTTAGTTCTTACAATCTGATCCATTATTCTTAGCCAAAGTAGGTGGTAACTCGATGTGGGAAGCCAAAACGGGTGGTTACTTAATGTGGAAAGTTAAATATCATTAAAAGGTCTCATTTAGTAGATGCGAGGACTTTCATATGTTTAAGAACTTTTGTAGAGAAGGAGAAAATAATGATATTTTAGAGAAAAAACTTTGAAATATTTATGCAAATATGTAAAAAATAGAGATTGACAACTTTTATCTAGGTGATTCATAGGGTATTTATAGTTCATAAATCTTGTTCTTTTGTTTGAGTAAAGGGATTAAAGAGTAATTTTTCCTTGATAACATTAATAAGAGATAAATATCTCGTACATATATATTAATAAGGGATAAACATCTCTTATACAAATATTAATAGGATGTAGAGGTGGTAGGCCATGCAAGATTTTTTTATACACCTAAAGTGTAGGGAAAATGGGATCCAAAATCTATTTAGTCAGTAAAAAATCTTGAGGAATTTCCATGAGGTCCCAAAAAAATCAAGTTTAGAGTGTTGGGCTTAGACGCGTGTCCTGAGCCCATTAAGGGCAAAAAAAAGCTCAGACGCGCTACTTGGGAAACTACTAATAAATTGTTGTAAATAATAAAGACTATTTTAAAAGGTTTTTATCTCCAAAAATAAAAATTTTATCTAGTGTTTATATAGTGAACTTTGATATGGAATAATGACCAACAAGGAAAAGATAGGTGGGCTCACGCGTATAAAATTGAGCCGAGCAAGAGAAAACCCTCTAATTGCACCCCCTCATGTGCGAGGCAACACCTATACTTTCTGAACCTTTTTGTCTACTGAAACCATAATTTTTTAAACACTTGAAATTAATTTTCTAACAATCACAAAATCCTAACAACTAATTTATTTTAAAACTTTTTTAACAACTACAACTCTTTAATTTTCTAACTTTTTTATTTTTTTAACTGTTGTAATAACTCTTTAATTTTTTATTTTATTTTCTACTTTGTTTTTACATGTTAGCAGCCTATATATCATGCACTTTTATAGTCAAAGTGTGTTAGAAAACCATAATGTTCTTTTTTTTGTGTTTGCAAGGCTTGCTAGTATTTCCTTTTGATCTTGGTCTAGCTATTTTTGTAACCCTCATTTTAGAGGAGGAACTTGTTGAATCCTGGATGATAGTCTTATGATGAGAAAATATCCTTAAAGATAGTGTTTGTACACGCCTCAAGTTATATTTTGTTTTTATTCTTCATTGTATTTTTTCACAACTAACTTAAGGATATTTGAATAACATGGATGGAAACACTATTGGTGACAACATTGTTGCCCTTGACAATGTTGTTATTGAGAACTCTGCAATTATCATCTCTCTTGTCACTAATTTTGTTGTTGTTGTCGCCATTGTGTCATTAGCTAAGTCATTCCTTGATATTTCAAAGATTGAGTTTTTTGCTAGAGAAAACTTCAGAAGATGGCAAGAAAGAATTTTTGGTGTCCTTGACATGTATAAAGTTGTTTGGGTTCTTATCGATCCCAAGACCAATGACAATGTCGAAGCATGGACACATGAGAACAAGGTTTGTAGACAAACCATTTTAAGCACCTTTTCCAATTAGTTGTGTGATTTATATTACAGCTATAAGGAAGCAAAGGAGATATGGAGCAATATGGTGACAAAGTATACTGTTGAAGATGTGGGAAAACAAAAATTGTCATTGGAAAATTTTACCAATAGAAAATAGTGGATAATAAAGATATCAAAACTCAAATTAATGAATATCATAGACTGCTAGAGGACATAAAAGTTGAAAATATCAACATTCTTGAAGGATTCGTTGCTGGAATATTGATCGAAAAACTACCCAACTCATAGAGTGACTACAAGAAACAACTCAAGTACAAGCATAGACAATTATCTTTAATTGATCTTATCACCCATATCGTCATTAAAGACATAAATAGAGAGGAATTGCAAGCTACTAGGAAAAGGGAGATGACCACCGAAGCAAACTTAGTGGAATAGAGTTCACATTAAAAAATATATGACCATAAAAGATGTAGAAAAAATGGTTTACCTTGGAAACTCAAGAACTACAAATGTTCTTGGTAAAGGCAAAGTCCTGAAATTGACTTCAAGTAAGATGTTGGCTTTGAATGAGGTGTTGCATGTCCCTAATATAAAAGAAAATTTGGTCTATGTGGCTTTGTTGAGAAAATTTAACATTAAAATGTCATTTGAATCTGACAAGATTGTAATGACTAAGAATAATATATTTGTGGGGGAAATGATATTGTAACCGTAGACTTTTTGTACTTAATATTACAAATGAAATGAATGCTAATGCATCTTCTTCTGCTTTCTTGCTTGACTCTATTGATTTATGACATGCTATATAAGGACATGTTAGTTTATCGTATCTTAAGAAAATGAATTCTCTTGGTTTAATTTTTTGCTTAAATTCTTTATCTATGAATAAAGGTGAAATATGTGTAGAAGCTAAAATTACTAAGAAAATATGTGCATTTATTAAAAGAGAAATTGAATTACTTGACTTAATATACATAAACTTAGGAGATTTAAAACAAACTATGACTAGAGGATGTATGAAATATTATGTGACCTTCATAAAAGATTTGTCGAGATATACAAAATTTTACCTACTTAGAAGTAAAGATGAAGCTTATAACATGTTCTTATTATAAAAAGCAGAAGTAGAAAATTAACTAAATAAAAAAAATCAAACGAGTTAGATCTGATAGAGGAGGTGAGTATGTTATTGTCGCATGTGTGTGGCGTCGCAACAATTATCCTCCTATATCGAGAATGGTATGGTGGAAAGGACAAGGAATTCTTGTTCTTTATTAGTAGAAAGAGAAAATGAGAGTCACCACCTAATATTTTGGTCACTAGGAACCCTAACTGGTCTTAGGTTTCAGGTAAAGGGATTGATTGCGTAAAAGAAAGGTATTAACACCCTTAATATGTCTTACCTAAGGTAAGTTGTATTATTTATTTGTCTGATATGAATTAAGAAAATGTTGTATTTTCTAACTGTTGGTCTATTTATGATTAAAGAAAAGACCTTCTAGTAAGGAGATCCTTATCTTATCAAATTAAAAACCTAATCATTCTAATGTAAAAAAAGAACTATCTTTATATTAATATCACAAATACGTCCTACATATAACTTTATTATCTTGGATACTAACAAAAAACAAAACAGATTTTTTTTCAATTTAATATCAGAAAAAATCTTACATATAAGTTTGTAATCCCATGTATTAAAAGGAGCAAAAGTAATTTTTTGTTATTTTTTGAAATGTAGGTTAAGTTCTCATGACTTTAATAAACTAGTTATTAAATAAATAAAAACATGCCAAATAAAAAAAAATATTCTCTTATGACTTTTTAATGTGAGGAAATTGTATTTTTGAGACACTTAACCATATGCAAATTAAAATAAAAATTGTATTTTTGAAGGAAAGAATTTTTGTGTTATTTTTTTTGTGGGAGGAAACTGATTTGTTTAATATCGAAAAAATACCTCGCGTGTATGTCACAATTTCAAATATTAAATATGAAAGGGTGAAAATATGAAGAACTCAAAATTAATTGAAAAAATGATTACTATGACCTTGTTTGGCAAAACACAAATAACATGTTTTTATCAAGATATTTGAATCACGATGTCATTTCAAAAAAAATTATCGTTTATCGACTCAAAACCAAAAAATGCCAAACATCCACACAAAATTTATTAATGTCACCTACTTGTTTAAATTTCATGCTAATCCAAATAAATCCATACCGACCTTAAAACAACTCATGCACCAATATGTAACATCCATAAAGTAATCACAACCCTAAAAATAAACTTATAATTCAACACAAGTAATCAAATTATTTCAAAAATCCAAACACAAATCAAACCAAATTAATAGTCCAAACATTACGCAAAATAGTAAGTATTTGATTTCAAAAAAATCACAATGTTATATCAATTTATCAAAAAAAAGTTTGAGTTTATAGATCGACCTTCCAAGGCGTTTATCGAGTAATTAAAGCCATGAGAACTTGGTTTATATTTCAAATCGACCAGCTCATTCCAGCGAACACTGACTTTGAGGAGAAATCCTTTCCTGAATGAAGGTGATGCTATTTTGATCGAAAAAATTAATTTTATTTCCTTAATAATATGTGGAATTATGAACTTATATTCCTTATATTAAATTAAAAAAACATCAAAAATATATTTTATTTTCTGTTGATATATGAGATTATGAACTTATACATAAAATGTATTCCTGATATTAAGTTAAATGATAGTTCCTATTATTTTTATATTGGCGTTAGAATGGTTAAGTTTTTAACCTAATAAGATAAGAATTTCCTCACCGAAAAAGACTTTTCTTCAACCATAAACAAACCAACAGTTAGAAAACATAATATTATTTTAGTTTATATCAGACAGATAAACAATGTAGCTTACCTCATGTAAGGCGTATTATGAGTGCTAATACCTTTCCTTTACGCAATCAGTCTCTTTACCCAAACTCCAAGACCAGTTAGGGTTCCTAGTAACCAAAATACTGGATGACAACTCACATTCCCTCTTTGTACTGATAAAAGATAAGAATTTCTTGTATTTTCTTCCCATACCATTCCCAATCCAGAAAGATGATCGTCATGACGCCGCACACGCACAATAATTCTAATGAATGATTATTGTGAAAATGAAGGTAAAATACATGAAGTTACTTCACCTTCTTCACTCGAGTTTAATAGGGAAGCCGAAATAAAAAAATAGAACTTTAAAAGAAATGATGAATGTTATGTTAGTTAATTCTTCAACACCTAATAATTTATGGAGTGAAGCTATTTTATTTGTATGTCATTTACAAAATAAAATTTCTTATAAGAAAATTGGTTTAACACCTTATAAATTATGGAAATATTATTCTCATAATTTAAAATATTTAAAAGTGTAGGGGTGTCTAGTTAAGGTTATGTCACCTGACAAAAAAAGACAGATAGGTTCAAAAACTTCTGATTGTATGTTTATTGGTTATGCTAAAAATAGTGTTGCATGTATGTTTCTAGTTTTAAAGAGTGATGTGCTAGATTAAAATACTATTATTGAAGGAAAAAAAATGCAAAATTCTTTGAACACATTTATCCATTAAATGAAAAGATTTCTCATGCATCTGTTAATGATAATGAAGTTGATGAAACTCACATTGAGGAAGTGAGGAGTAAGAAACAAAGAAAATAAACTTTTTTTTTTAAATGATTTTTTCACTTATCTAGTAGATAAGGATCCAGTGACCTATTCCGAAGCTATCTTTTCTTCTGATATTTTTTTTGGGAAAGAAGCAATTAAAGTTGAAATTGAATCACTTTTACAAAATCAAACTTAGAAGATTGTTGATGTGCCCTCAGGTGCAAAACCTATTGGTTGTAAATGGATTTTTAAAAGAAAAATATTTTCCTAATGGTTTTATAGATAAATACAAAACAAGATTAGCTACAAAAGGTTTTACTAAAAACAAATATGGATTATTTTGATACATTTTCACATGTAGTTAGAATTTCTTCAATTCAAGTGTTAATTGCTTTAGCTTCTATTTATAACCTCTTTTTACATCAAATGGAAGTTAAAACTGTTTTTAAAATGATGATCTAGAAGAAGAGATGTATATGTTACAATCTAAAGGTTGTATAGTTCCTGGTTAAAAGAATAAAGTTTGTAAGTTGAAAAAGTCTTTATATGACTTAAAGCAAGCTCTTAAACAATGACATTAGAAATTTGATCAAGTTGTTTTAAGTGATGATTTTTCTTCAGTTAGTGTGGATAAATGTGTGCATACACTATGATGCTAACACTCAATTAAAAAAAAATAAAGGTGAACCGGTTACTCAGCTTGAGTATGTTTTGATTATTAGGAGTTTGATGTATTTGATGAACTTCACTCAACTCGATATAGCAGGCGTTATGTGTAGATTGAGTAGATATACACAAAATCTCAATCGTGAGCATTGGACGACAATAGTCTGACTAATGAAACATTTGAGAGGTACCATAGATTATAGTATTCTATATAGTGGATTCCTCATTGTATTAGAAGGATATAACAATGATAATTAGATTTCAGATTCAGATGAGATTAAATCCACTAATAGTTATATCTTTATTCTTGGTAGTGGTGTAGTGTCTTGGAAATCATCCAAGCAAAGTTTAATTGCTCGATTTACTATACAGTCAACATTTATAGCTTTAGAATCAATATGAAATGATTCTAGTTGAGGAATTTCTTAACTAAGATTCCAATTGAAATGAAACCAATACCTTCTATATCCATGTATTATGATTGCCAAGTAGCAATAGTCATTGCTAAGAATAAATCTTTTAATGGTAAAAATTGACATATTCGATGAAGACATGATGTTGTAAAACAACTGTTAAAAAATAAAATTATTTCAATTGATTATGTAAAGTCAAAAATGAATTTGGACAATCCTTTGACTAAACCACTTGGTAAAAAGATAATATTAGAAACATTAAGAGAAATGAGACTAATGTTTGAGTAAAAAATCAAAATGATGATAACCTAACCAATGTGATTGGAGATCCCATGAATTAGGTTCATATGAGTAATAACATAGTTATTTATGATTTTGTAGCACTATAAAATAAGTCATTTTCTATTATATGAGAATAATGCTAGTCTGCAATTGAAAAGAGGATGAGCTACAAAGTTTTTAATGAGTTCCATATTCCTTATAAATAGTGTTCAAATTACAATGTACACTTGATACAATCACCTATATGAGTGTGGAGTGGGGTCGGTCTTATAAGATATTAGCAAAATCTCTAGAGCATTCATGAACAACTAGGCATGTGCATGGCCTATTAAGCGTAAAATCGAGTCAAACAAAAAAAAATAATGGGGGTATAATGTGAATGGTGAGATACCTAACTTACAATATAAAAAAAATTATTCATAGAAATTAAAAAAATTTCACCAATTATTTAGTAAGTTAAATCCCATTCTTTAAATGATATGATTCATAGTCTAAAAGATGCTAGATTAGATTAGATGTATTACACTCAATATATAGAAATCCAGCAGGTATATTTTTATTTCAAAATTCTTTTGAAATATGTGGGGTGTTGTTATAAATAATGAAGATTATTTCAAAAAACTTTTATCCTATATTGAAAAATAAAACCTTTATCTAATGTTTATATGATGAACTTTGATATGGCATAGTAACCAACAAGGAAATAATAATGAGCTCGAGCACATAAGATTGAGTTAAGTAAGAGAAAAACATTTGATCCCCCTATATGCGCATAAGATAATACCTATATTTTTTGAACTTTTTTGTCTGATGAAACCATAATTTTTTAAACACTTGGAATTAATTTTCTCATAATCATAAAATCCTAACAACTTTTTTATTTTAAAATTTTTTTAATTGCTACAACTCTTTAATATTTCCCTAATAGCTCTTTTTTTTAAAATTATTGTGATAACTCTTTAATTTTCTAATTTATTTTATGCCTAGTTGTTACATGTTAGTAGCCTATATATACCATGCATTCTTATAGTCAAAATGTACTGAAAAAATCATAGTATTATTTTTTTATGTTTGCAAAGTTTATTAGTATTTCTTTTTGATATTGGCCTGACTATTTTTTAGAGGAACTTGTTAGATTCTAGAGAATAAACTTGTGTTAAGAAAATATTTTTAAGGATAATATTTATATACGTTTTAAATTATAATTTATTTATGCTCTTCGTTGTATTTTTTTTCCTACACATTTTAGTTTTGAAATTTTATAGTTATACATACAAATCCTTAAAGTTGTCTTTTCTCTTACAACCTTCATAGAACTACATAGGTAACAAGTACGATCCGATGCTTGAATTTAAAAATAAACAACCATGTCATTATTTATCCAAATTAGAAATACTATTACATTATTAGTATTATTATAAAATAAAAATTAAAAAGCATGATATGATAATTTCTTTTTTATTCACTTCCATAAGCTTCATCTCAACCGGCATTATGTTGAGTTGATTGTACCCTGTCAGGTATATTTGCCATGCACCTGAAAGCTGTGTGGTCGAGATATTTATCACAATACAAAAATAATTCTGCTATAAGTTAAACTGTTTAATTTTAATTGAGTGATTCCATATACCTCATCAGTATTGAAATATCTCGTCATGTCTTTTATATGCTCTTAAATAAACATATTCTTATATTGTGATTGGTTAGTATGTATTTTATGATAAAAATCATATATATATATATATATAGAAAGAAAATAAATATTTTTATTGGAAAGATATAGATAAAAATATAAAATAAATTTGTTTCTTAAACAATTTTAGAATAAATTTTTATCTTTTTAAAATAAGAGATACATGTTTTATTTATATCTATTATCTTTGTATCTTGTATGTATATATCAAAATAATAACCAAATGCTAACCAAGCATTTTTTTTATTAAAAAAAAATCCAATTTATATATATAAAACAATCAAAATAATAAGAAAAAAAATTAATCACTTTTTCGTTGTCTAACCATGAAATCAAAAGAAAGTAATAAAACCAAAATAATTTGTTTCCTTTGGAGTGCCTTACATTTATTGATAATTAGATTAATACTGCTGAAATTAATTCTTTAACCATGAACTTTCAGCGAAGAGCTTTGGACTACCATATCTAAGTGCTTACCTTGATTCAGTGGGTAGCAACTTCACTCATGGAGCCAACTTTGCAACGGCAGGATCAACCATTAGACCCCAGAATTCAACTCTCCATCAAAGTGGTTTCAGTCCTATTTCCTTGGATGTTCAATGGAACGAATTCTATGATTTTCACCGCAGATCCCAGATTATCCGTAGCCAAGGTATATAAATATATTTGTCGACACGCATACTGATAATGTCTCTGTGCAGTACCTTTTACATTATTCAATCAAGAACATGAATCCGAGTTAAGTTATTTGGTGCAGGTGGAGTTTATAAGAAATTGTTGCCTAAGGCTGAGGATTTCTCTCATGCTTTGTACACATTCGATATTGGTCAGAATGATCTTACCAGCGGTTATTTCTCGAACATGACTAGCAGTGAAGTTAAAGCATATGTCCCAGATGTGCTCGACCAGTTCAAAAACATTGTTTCGGTTAGTATATTTATGCATCTGCTTGAAGTTAATTTTATCAATTGTTGTTGTGGGGATGATAAAGGAGAGGAGACGTAAAATTAATATGTTTCTAAAACAGTTTTATAATACTTTCAGAAGAAAAAATATAGCGAAACATGTTATATTTTTGTCTCTATTTTTTCTATCTTTTATATATCATCTTTTATGTACGAGAGAGTAACGTTATTATTTGAAGTTTTTAGCATGCAGAATCAGAATTTAAAACTGGTTAATCTAAAATAAATGTGCTTTAATTTGTTGATATTTAAATTCACAGTACATATATGGTCAAGGAGGAAGGAACTTTTGGATTCACAACACAGGTCCATTTGGGTGTCTAGCTTATGTCTTAGAACGCATTCCAATCTCAGCTGCGGAGGTGGATAGGAGTGGATGTGGAACTCCATTTAATGAAGTGGCTCAATATTTCAATCGTGGATTAAAGAAGGTTGTCTTCCAATTAAGGAAGAAATTACCACTGGCCGCAATAACATATGTTGATGTTTATTCAGTGAAGTACAAACTCATAAGCCAAGCAAGAAAGCACGGTGAGGACAAGTTCAATCAACTCATTCGATATCTTCTGTGTTTCTCGTTTTTATTTTATGATTGTTTTTGAGAAATTAATATATTCTTGAAAATGTGAGTTAAAATAAAATCGCAGGGTTTAATGAGTCGTTAAGAGCTTGTTGTGGGCATGGTGGAAAGTACAACTACAACAGGCAGCTTGGATGCGGAGCAAAGAGAACTGTGGGTGGCAAGGAAATATTAGTGGGTAAATCCTGCAAAGATCCATCCAAATGGATTAGTTGGGATGGGGTGCACTACACACAAGCAGCTAACAAATGGATCTTCGACCGGATCGTCGACGGCTCCTTTTCCGATCCGCCAGTTCCATTGAAGATGGCATGCCAGAGGCAGCCAGTCCATTGATGTGTACTCTCTCAGGAATTTGCTGGTTCGTTCATTTTTAATGTTTTTTTCTTTTGAATACAATCCAGAGAGTGAAAATGGATGGAGAATTAGTATTTTTGTTTCGCCATGATTGGATTTTTAAGAGTTAATTGATTAAAAAAGACAAGCAAAACAAGTTAACGTGAGAGATTATTGGTTAATTGGAGAAGAGTTTCTTAAGCTCAAGGAGTGGGTTTAATGATATAAAGAAACAACAAAGAAAAACGTTCCCAAATTTGAAAATTTGAATTTGTAGAGAAAGCCTGGGATAGTGCATATTTAGAATCTGTGGCTTCAAACTTCAGCCATGGAGCCAATTTTGTCACTGCTGGGCCAACCATCAGGCCTCAGTTATCTCTTCCATTTCCTTTGACGTTCGATACTCAGTTTTCAATAAAATATCCCAGAGATACCGTAGCCAAGGTGATCGATGCCATCAAATGCATATCTCCAGTTCTTACAATTAATGTTTTGGAAAAGGAAAAGGAAAATCTGAAACTATTTCTGCTGAATAATGTGTGAGACAGGAGGGATATTTGAGACTTTGCTGCCAAGGAGGCAGATTATTTCTCCAAAGCCAGCTTATACACCATTGACGGTGGCCAAAATGATCTCACTGGTGGTTACAGGCTTAACATGACCACAGAACAGGTCGAGGAAAATGCTCCCAAAATGTTAAGCATTGTCAAGGTGAGGCAAGCCGGAATCGATGGATCACCTTTTCTCTCTGTATACGTCAGTTAATTCATGTTTATACGCAGATACTCACCTTCTTTGATTTGATTATAATTTATATATATACGGGCAGCAAATTTATGCTGAAGGAGGAAGATGATTTTGGATAACATAACACTGGATCAGTGGGGGCCGGGTGCCTGCCATGCATGCTCTTTGGACAAGCTTCTAAGCACACAGACAAATTATATGGGTGTGGCTGGCAGCCCATTCATTCAATGAAGCATCTCAGTTTTTCAACCAAAAACTAAAAGAAGCTGTGGTTCAGCTCAGGAAAGATCTTCTGCAGGCTGCAATTACTTGCCTTGATATCTATTTACTCTAATCACCCAAGCTAAAGTACGTAAATGCTATAATTAATATACATAATTTTTAAAGGGCAGGATTCGGACAGCCTTTTGTAGCATGTAGCGGTCAATGTGGGAAATATAAGTATAGCAGTGCGAGAAGATGTGGTGCCAAGATCACCATGAATGGGACGGAGTTGGTGACAGCTAATTCATGCAAAGATCCATCAAGATCTCTACATAGTATTGCCAGTTCTATATAAACCACAACGTAGACATTATACAATTACTTAAATAGCCTGCCCATTTTGCCCTTGACAAAAGCACTCCTATTGGTTGCCTTCGCAACAAACAGGGGTAACATTGTCATTTATGGGATACAAACGTCAAATGTATACTTGTCGAAGGGTCTAGATCTTATATCTAAAAAGGTCATATAGGGTTTCAGTTTTTCTATTTACAGATCTTGTATTTGAGGATGAGATACCAAAGTTTTAGCATCTTCAAGTGTTCTGGTGGAAAAGAAAATAACTAAATCTGTGCAAATTTCATTGCTAATCATCTAGTACTCCCTGCAAATCTTGCGTGCGTTGTAGGTTCGAATTCACCCAAACTTGTTGAGGAACACCATCTTTTCTTATCTTTTTAGCATACGTGGATTTGATCCTTGGACACCTTTTCAAGATTAGTTTTTTATATTTGTTTAATTTTTTATTATATTTTAAATTTAATAATTAGGTTGTATGAGTGTAATGTTTTATATATACTTGTATTGCCTTTATATAATATTATCTTTCTGATAAAAAAAACAAAAAAACTACATTTACCCACGTATTTCTAAATCATAAAATTGTTTTATGTCTTGTTTGTTTCCGGTAAAACATATTTCTATAAACTATTTTTTTTATTTTTTTTATATTTAGTAAACATATAAAAAGATAGTTAAAGGAAAATAAATTATGATCAAAGAAAAAATTAACCTACATCGCATAAAAGTGTTTTTTTTTTCATAAAAAAAAATATTTTTTTTCCTTTACAAAAATCATAACATCATCTCAAATGCGTTTCTCTCTCTCTCTAATCTCTTTACAATCTATGCTCTATTTATTGACTAGTTATTGAAATTAATAGAATAAGACCACATATCTTTTTCATGTAGTGTTAATTAAATCATTTTGCAAATATAAATTATTAGAAATAATTTTCCTTTTTCTTGAAAAATCTCATAGCTTTTCTTGTCAATCATATTAGAGAGTAATTTAAGCTTGTTTTGTGATTATAAATGAAGAAAATCAGTCCACTTTTATGGTTATAAAAGAAGAAATGCCCAAAACCTTCGTTAGGCCATCACCACATGAGGCTAGCATTAAACGTTGGCCATAATTTTTGTAATCTCTAGTTTTATAGCTTGCAGCCACTTAGAAAAATGACATTGAAGGTAGACTGGAAGGATCTTATTAACATACCTGAATTCATGTCAGCTCGAGGAGTTTTGCTTCTGCTGGCTGCTCTGGTAAATTGCTTGACACATTTAGTGGCAGCTGTCTTAAAAGTTGGTGAAAAGAACTCGCGTAGCACCAATATGCATGAATACTAAAACTTAATGAAATGGATGAGTTAGAGCCTCTCATATGTATCAATATGTTTTAAAATTTTAATTTTTAGTTTAAATTTATATTTAAAAGAGTTAAAATCACCCAGTATTCTTAGGTTTAGTAGAAACTAAGGCCTAAATAATATGAGTCTAATTTGCTTTCAAACTTAATATCATTAAGTTTAGTTAAGCGCTAAATTCAAGTAAATATGGTCTTACAAGCTATCAGACCCAACATCTTGGATTCAGCTACACATTGCGTCTAAGTACATATGAATTTGGTAAGCTATCAGATTCAATATTCTTAAGTTCAGTAATGCGTTGAGCCCAAGTACACATAGGTATAAGGAGCAGGTGAACTATCAACCCAACATCATTTGGGTTAGCAATGCACTAAGCCCACATACACATGAATTTTAGGAGTTGCCTAACACAACATCCTTGGGGTTGGCTATGCACTAAGTCTAGGTACATATGAGTCTGACAAGCTGCTAGACTCAACATCTTGGATTCAGTTACGCGCTGAGCTCAAGTAAATATGAGTTTGACGAGTTGTCAGACTTACTGCTCGTGGGCTTTGGTATCATACTAAGTTTAAGTGGATATGAGTCTGATAATCATTATAGGCCTCATGTTGGGTCATAAGTCTTCGTTTGTTTATTCTTATGACTTTTAATATAAAATATTAATGTCAAGAATACTTATCTCTCTATACTTCTAGGTGCATAGAAATCTCTTAAGAACCCATTATATTTTTATCGTCAATAATATTATGTAAGAGATATTTATCCCTCATCCCTTATTTAATGTTGTGTAAGAAATATTTATCTTTCATTAATACTATTAGAAAAAAATAACTCTTCAAACCCTCCATCCCCATAACATGACAAAGTTCAAGGATATAAATACCTCTTAAACCATTCAAGTAAATGATTTACAACTTATATTATCTAAGTATTCATAATTTTAATTCTCGGAGTATTTATCATTCAAAAACAAGAACAAACATTTTTTTTTTAGAATTTAAACTTTATTCTCTTATTTATTATAACCTCTTACTTAAAAGTCATTAACTTTATCATTTTATGGTCTATAAATCCCACCATAACAAATTGTTTTGCAGGTATTGAACTTTCTACACCAATCATTTACTTTCTAAACTCCAAAGACGATAAGTTTAACATGAACGTGTAATTACTTATCATCTAAACACTAAAAAATCTCATGAACTATTTTTACTTTTCTATAAATGTGTTTTGCTAGTGTATAACATGAATAATCCCTTTAACATAACATAAATTATATCATCTATTATCGCTATTATCTTTTAAATTTTACCATTGAGTTTCACAATAAATAGAAGAAGTTGACTTATCTTTTATATCATCTATTTTATTTTTAATTTTTTTAAAAAAATTAGTTAATCTAAATTAATCTATCTAATATGTAACTCAAATTTAATCTCAAGTCTAATTTAATATAAACAAAACTTGGGTTTGCTTTATATAACCTGCTGAATTTAATTGAAAGTAGAGTGTAAAAAGAATGGATCTCTAGTTCCCTTAATTGTTTCTTCGAATCACCAATTCTCTCGTACTTTTATATTAAACTTCTAAAGAAGTTTTTCGAAAAGTTAGAAAAGGGGGACATCTTTTCAGTTTTGGGACAACATGGTAACGAGAAATAGCTGTCAGCTGTTCTGCTGGGCCTGCTTCTATCCACCCAGAATGTAGCCTGTGTTTGGTAGTGCATGGTCCACCAACCAAGCCCAAACTATGTAGTGGCTCTTTATGCCTCTGAGGTTACATGCATTCACGTGGCATGTCTGCAATGAGCCAGACTGATCAGCACAGGAGGCGTTCTTTTTTGACATCTTTTTTATACTATTTGGAAAACGAAAGAACTAAATAAACAATCAAGTTAAAATTCAGACACAACAAGTGAAACTGAGCTTTACATGTAACCATGCTTATGAAACTGAATGGATGAAGACCAGCAATATTTGTTGCTTTTCATGGTAAGCACGACAAACACTAGCCAAAAAAGATGACACCCTTGATGTGATATTTCAATTTCTTTCGAGGACAAACGAATGGTGCTGAAAAAGATGTGTCAAAAGGAGTTGGCATGGCACAATTTTAATCAAATTAATATTAATCATGGAATATAATTCAAAATAAATGAGCATGATTGATTTTGACACACGCAAAGTAAAAGTATAATCATACATTTATACTCTTTTGAGAACATTAAACGGCATAGTATTATTAATTTTTGGTATAATTTGTAGCTAAAGCTTAAAACTATAAAACAAACAAGAAAATACCATTTTAATCGATGCAAAAACTAATACAAACCCTCTGGAGAGTCGTTAATGGTCGAATCATTCCTAGATAATGAATGTCTGGAAAAACCAAAGTTAGCAAGTTAAAAATTCCAAAATAATTTTATGAATATCGAATAACCCATGATGACCCATAACTCAAGCACTACAATTATTACTCATAACTCAGCACAAGCTTAAGTATAAATCCCTCTATTTAATATCAAACCTTTAATTCAAGAATCCAAGCAGTCTCTTAATTAAAGGATATAGTATTAAGTATTAAGAAAGCAACAACATTGAGAAAAAGGTAGCATTAAATTATCAAAGATTACAGTGCGCACATATATCTACAGAGCAGAGGCTCTTGATTAATTCGTTGCATGATTCTATCTCCATCAACTGCCTAGCATCCCAGGCATCATCTGCCTTGGCTGGACTCAGTCACTCACACATTCCTTCATGAAAACAGGGTTGACCCTTCTTGACACGCACTCATAGAAAAAGCAGGAAAGGAACCAAAAGTAGGGAAATTATTAGGCATTCATACATTATCCAATCTGGCCTGTCCATTCTTGTCTGCATAGCTACGACAGACTTCCAGCTTTAATTGGACCCGCTTGCTCTTCTCCAAGCCAACCTCTAACCAACCTCCCTCTCTGTGACATCTGCCTAGCGACCTCCCCTTCTTGGAGCTCAATCTAACTGATTACATTCCCATTCCAAAATGATCAGTGATAGATGTGACATCCTTCTTAATTTAATCCTGAGCTTGGAGATCATGGACAGATAATTTCAGGGCTGATATTATATTGGTGTTGATCATGCATGGTACTAGCTAGTAGGCAGCTTATGGATTCGTTATTCTTCTTTCCAAGCATGCAAAAACAAGCTAAAGCTGGATGACCCACCTGTATTATCATTCTCTAGTACTGAGCCGTAATTCTCTTCTTCTTGAGTCAACAACAATGATGGAGATGATGATGATGATGATGCAGAAACTGCCTTAAATATAAATAGACCTTGCCTTGGGCCTGAACCAAAGAGCCAGTCATGCACATCCCAATAAACATCCACTCTAGTGCTTTTATTCACGTGGATGGACTCATTTCCTCTAAACTTCCACTGAAGATGCTTTACAAGAATGGCTAGTTCCCCATCTACCTTTATCTCTAGTCGAGGATCAAACCGGTCACCAATAATATCGCTGCCACTGCTACCGCCATTGATGCATTCAATTGAAATCCCATGGAACTTTCCCTTCTCAATAAACTTAACT
This sequence comes from Populus nigra, assembly GCF_951802175.1. Taxonomy (NCBI): domain Eukaryota; kingdom Viridiplantae; phylum Streptophyta; class Magnoliopsida; order Malpighiales; family Salicaceae; genus Populus; species Populus nigra. The sequence goes on from NC_084857.1 coordinate 14,731,116, forward strand.
CTAGTCTTGAATCTCTTCTTGCCAAATACGTGTTCCTTCCTTGACACCAGCATCGGCTCAATAAGAGCAGGCCTACAGCCTGTCTTTCGGTAGGCATCTTTCTTTAAATCTCCAACAAGTAGAACCACCTCTTCTTCGCAGACAATAGCAACATAGTAGTCTGATTGTGGCTCCGTCTCCCCATTGAACTTTGCGGCCTTAAGGTCCCAGACCACATCAACAGCCCTACCATCTACTATGAATTGCTTTGAACCTTGTTTTCTCCAAAAGTTCCATGGCTTAAGCTCGACCTTGCACTGATGATGCTCGCTTCCATTCGTTGCTTGAACAGAAATAGACAAGCCATGCATCAAGAGATTCTTGCACCATGTAATGATGATCAAACGGCAGAGACCAGCTAACTTTGTTCGATACACAGACATAAACACACTCTGGCCTGACCTGGTTACATTAGCCCCTGGCTCAACAATTTGCCTCTCACCAGAGGAGAAGCAGGCAGGGAAACCTAATGAATCAGGCATGGTATATGCTCTCTATACACTACAAATAATAAGATAGAAACGGAGAATAGATTCAAATGCTTGATTAAACTAACTAGAGGGAGACAAGGTTCAAGAGATATGGGTTTGATCAAGATCTCTCAGTTTCACCTCAAGGTCTGTTCATGGATGCAACTGGTTAGTTGTTTTCTTAGAAGAATGTTAGATATCAAGACTCGAGAGATCGTCCTTACTGCTTCAATAACCAATTTCCAAACTCGCAGTTATTTTGAAGATAGAGGAGTAAGAAAGAAGGAAAAGCAACACATTTTATAAGCCATTATATACTACTCGTGCAAGCTTTTCAATCTCTCCCTTTTGCTTTTACTCCTTTCTGTTTCCAATCAACTTAACTTTTTCCCCGTTCTTAAAGTGGGTTTGGCTTCAATCATAGGTTTCTATCATATTTTTATTTTATGTATGGTAAAAAGGAAGAAAACCCTTTTCCTCACATTTGAGGCTTCTGATGAAAGTGTACTCCGTAAAGAACAGAAAAAGGTTGGTGTGGGGAAGAGGGTCAAGCTACTTTCAATATGGGAGCATGTGGGAGGAGTGAAAAGAGGCTGCTAAATAAGATGTGGAAATATATTTAGATTTTCCACACACACACACATATATATATATATATATATGTGTGTGTGGGGGGGGGGGGGGGGGGGGGGGCACGCGCACGCGCTTTTCTACCTCTTTACCTGTAGTTTTCCTTCAGTCATTAACTTCCCCGGAAGAGTTATTGCAGGAAATTAATTAGACAAGGAATCTAGATTCCAGAAACAACAAATGCTGAAAACCAGAGGGATCTAAGGCTGGCCCAGCTCTTGGTTGCCTCTCTACCTAGAAGACAAGCACGCAGAGAGCAAAGAAGCCTATATGATGCGTAAGGAGATAATTACTTGTCAAATTAGAATTTGAATAATAATTTCCAGACTAGAGAGCTTAATTCACCCTTATGCCTATATTATGAACTTGGGTAAGACCTGATCTGTCTCCAAGGCTCTCCTCTTGAACCTTATTAATTTCATCAAATAGGACTATTGTGATTTCTGAAAATAATTTCAAGCAAATTTTAGGCTTTTTGCATAACCAGGTGGAATCATGATACAAATTAATCCTTTTGGATTGATTTCATCTCCTTTTACATTGATTTCATTTACATAATACATACCATCAGTGTTTGTTACACTGGGGTCTGAAGCATGCTGTATGATCTTTCAGCCATACCTGGAAACAGAGTATCTGGCAGCATCCGCATCCTCATCCTCTGATCCCGCTACAAACAAAATGCTCAGACAAAAACTTCAAATTTGATCCTTTTGGATTGATTTCATCTCCTTTTACATTGATTTCATTTACATAATACATACCATCAGTGTTTGTTACACTGGGGTCTGAAGCATGCTGTATGATCTTTCAGCCATACCTGGAAACAGAGTATCTGGCAGCATCCGCATCCTCATCCTCTGATCCCGCTACAAACAAAATGCTCAGACAAAAACTTCAAATTTGATCCTTTTGGATTGATTTCATCTCCTTTTGATTTCATTTACATAATACATACCATCAGTGTTTGTTACACTGGGGTCTGAAGCATGCTGTATGATCTTTCAGCCATACCTGGAAACAGAGTATCTGGCAGCATCCGCATCCTCTGATCCCGTTACAAACAAAATGCTCGGAGAAACACTTTAAATTTTATTAATGTAAATGGTGATCTGAAACAGACCCTGAGAATATTGAAAATTCCAAATGGCTCATCCTAATTCATGGCAGTACAATTAACTCGTTTATTAGACAGCAAGATTGGTGGCCCCGAAAAAAGCATCAATATCAGTTGCTAGCATACCATCACAAGAAGTTCAACTGAGCTGGAAAGCAGATGGAAGATAAAGACTGAGCTGGAAAGCAGATGGAAGATAAAGGAAAATACTAATGGAACTTGCTGCCTCATTAGCAGTTCAAAGATACTTCAATTTTCTATATGGACTTTTACAATTAGGAGTCTCAAACCTAGGCAGCGCACTTGCAAGGTTGCAGGTGTTATAGCTAATAATCTAGATTTCGTAGGAAGCAACACAGTAGGTTCTATTAGCCCACAAGATCAACTGCTATGTCTGAAATGATGCAAATCAATTATCATTACTGTAATGTCATCCAAACTACCCCTACTCACAGCAAGGTTCACAAGCTCCTTACAAGCATTCTCAAGCACCACAGAGGCAGATCTCTTCTTGTACCAACTATTTTCTTTAATAGGAGACTCAGTCTTGATGTTTATTCGCTTGACCAATGAAATTTTTCTTGACTTTGTTGGAGGACTTTCATTTTCACATGCAAAATCATCTTCATTGTCTTTCCAGCTGCAAGCCGCCTTCTTATAGCTTGGTGAGTGTCTGGACTCTTTTTGTTGCTTGACAAGTGAAATCCGCCGCAACTTAGATGAAGGGCTTACATTTACACAACCATAATCAATATCATTATCTTCTGGAATATCTCCTGTGGTTCCCACATTCATCTCAGCCATACACAATGATTTTACCATGTCAACAGCTTCTTGGTTCCCAACCTAGGGCACAAATTACCAAAAATGAGTTAACAGCCACATAATTCCATAAATCAAGCAATGAAGTCAATGCCCTCATAAACCATACAAATGTCAACTCTGTCTGTCAACTTCAAGATGCACTACTGGACCTTAATGTTGCAAAAGTAGAGAAAAGGTGCTCAACCCTGTAAGAGATGGTTTTATACTAGTAATTGAGATTAAAGCGGGCTTCAATTTTCACAGTTAGTAGGTTAGGTCCAAACTTAAATGAGTGATTATTAAGTAAAAATTTCAATCCCATAATTTCATGCATTTGAAATGACAAAGCATATTATTTTACCCAGAGTTCACAAGCAAAAAGAAATGAATTTAACAAACGAAGCAAAGGATAGAATAAAACAATTTTCCATTACCAATATTTATGAGTTAAATCCAAGATCAAAGTTCATGCATAGAGTTTCCACAATGAGCATTGGCCATCTCACCTCATCCCACAGTCCATCAGAAGCTAAGACGAGAAATTCCATGTCCGGACTCAGCTTCAGGATCTTTGTATCCGGCTCAGCCAGTACCCAGTCCTTCAGATGAGCATCTCCAATGCTTCTAGAAACAGAAAGTATCCCATGAACTCTCCATGCACCTCGATGAATCTCAACATATCCTCCCTGTATCACATTATTAATGAATATCACAAGTAATCCACAACCCCTTTCAAGCACTGCTGTATATACTACCATGTTTCGCCATGGTATAAACCATACCTTATCCTCTATCCTTTTACGTTCATCCTCCCGTGCTGCTCTATGATCTTCTGTAAGGGCTTCAGCTACTCCTCCTCTACAAAGAACAGCTCTACAGTCTCCTAAGTTTGAGATAACAACCTCCTGCCCTTCAATTAAGGCTGTGACACAGCAAACACCACTGACTAAACCCTGCATTATTGACAATATACAGCCATTCTTCTACAGTTGATCAAGAAAGATAATTGGAGTGGTAAAAAAGAAGAAGATGGATTATTGTTGCACTTGTACCAGTCTACTCCCTTCTTTTTCAAGTAATATACACAGCAGGATATATATAAAGATGGGATAGAAGGACGATGTCCAAATGCAATCTCAATAAAGAAAAATATTTATCATCACAAACAAATTGCCTTCAGCTTCACATTTAGTCTTTTGAACAACCAGTCATACCCTCAAGTTAGTTGATTCACCATTCAAAACCAGTTTTGTAAGCCTTAATCAGATAGAATCAATTATGAAATCCATAAATAGGATTGGTGTAGCCAGTACTCCAATGGTCGGTGTAAAGCTTAGCTGAGCCTGACATCTGAGTAGACTACTTATAATCAAGTCCTTGAAGGTTTTAGGGAGTTAGACTGACAATGAAATCACAGAATTCTGCATCACGACACACAAGACTTACATCCAGTTTAGAATGAAGAATTAGGACTTCCAAATAATTAAGACTGATATAAAATTAAGTCAAGTTGCACATAATCTCTTGTTGCTCACAAATTATTCTTTTTCAGTCAATTATCTTTCTCCAAACTATAAATAGCAGCAGCTTTTGTGGACCAAGAAAACCCAATAATCTGCAGCTTCCCAATTATGGACAAGTATAGTCAAAATTCTAATTAAAATAGTTTACCTGCGTTATAAGCTAGAAGCAACAGTTGACACAAAATTTCAAATGCATTCCAATTTGCAAGAAGAATTAATATCATCAAACATTAAAATTTACAGATTTCCAACGATTAGTGAACAAGAAAGAAAGAGTAAAGGGATGATGATACCTGTTTCAAGAAATCCTGGTCAGTTTTCAAATACCCAGCTTTAACAGCTTCCTCTTTGGAAACATTCCCTGCATCAAAATTCACCATCTTTTCAAGAATATTTACGTGCAAATTCTCTGCAACAAACTCCACTGCCTTTTTGCCCCCATGCCCATCATAAACTCCAAAAAATCCCTACACATTACATTACCCAAAAACAAAAATCAGAAAAAGAATATATAAATATCAAGTTGGAAAGCCGAGAAAATCCAGTAGTAAGAGAGAGTATTACTTGGTTTGAGTTGCCATGCAAGCAAGAAACAATCTTGTGGGTATCTTCCATGAATTTTTTCTTGCCTTTGATAGCAGAAACACCAACACCATTCCCACTGAAAGAAAGGGCAGTGTTCCTGGGAGTGAGTTCTTGGAAACGGTGTTTCGTACTGGTATGACTATTAACAGTGTGGATTTCTTGGAGCACATTTGGGATCTCAATCATGGGCGGTCTCTTTCGCTTCAAAGAACTACAAGCAGCAGCTATAGCTAATGATGATTCCTTGGTGGGTTTCTTGTCCATTTCTGCCTGCAACAGTTAGGTAGAGAGAAAGAGAGAAGAAGAGTTGGGCTGCCTTCAACGGCTATAAAAAAATAAAAAAGAAACGGAGAGAAATGGGAAGGATTTTGGGACTTGGGAGTCAAAAGTAAAATGGAGAAGGTGGGTCAAAAAATCAAAAGAAAATATTTTTTGGGTTTGAGCCGTTAGAGGTAAATAATGGTCAAGACTTTGAATGTGTACTTAGTTGGACTTGGAGGGAAATGAATGTGAGTCTAGTTTTGGATCCAGTTAGGGCACCCTTAGATGAGAATTCCAATTTGGTTTTCGTTAATCCATGCCTCTTTTGTCAGTGATTTTCTTTTTTCTTTATCTCAAAACACTTATATTGTAAATATAGATGCATCACACACGTTATTTGATCCAGAGCTTGAGAATTTCTCCAAATTTTTGATTGTTTTTCTTTGTTCTTTTATTGTTTTAATTTCAAAAAATAAAAAAATATTTTTTAAATATATTTTCAACAACCTAAAACACCGTGATTGGAAGGAAGGGTCGGGGAGTCGTACGAAGTACATAACATCCATTGTCGTACTCTTCTTCCTTGGTAATAATGACCACAGTTCCAACTAGTTTGACCAAATGAAACTATTTCTGAGTTATCAGACCAGAGGCCGGCAGCTAACAGAACAGAGATTACAGGCCTCCTAAACACAAACTCCAGATTTTCCAAATTTATCAGCTGCGACATGCTATGGAATCAATGGAGTTCAAATAAAATCTAAGACTTGAACGCTTTTTATATACAATCAACTGCATATACGGCAAATCTATACACCAGTTCATGTTTCGGACCATGAATGAACTGAAAGAAGTTCCAACTCCTTTGACCATGACCACCTTGTTATATCTATAATTTGTAACTTTTTTTTTTTGGGGAGGGGGGGTGTTCACACTGGATCCGGCAAAGACCCCAAAATTACAAAATAAATCATCTAGCATACAAACCCCTTTCTTAATTTCAGGGCAAGTATCCAATCTTGCCACTATCAAAGCCATTTTATTGCTAAGCTTCGTGAGCAAGGTCATTTTGATCGGACGAGGCAAAAGAAGGAAGCCAGAGTTCTATCCTGGTTCCCCCAGTTCCAAGGGCTGCGTCTGAGACTCGAGGTGATATGACACGAACCACACAACCATAATTCTCAAGTATCTCACGAGCAACAGTCAGCCCAGCAACAAAATTCCATGTCATGTTGTCTTCGACCATGTTTTCTGAGAAGAGCTCTGCTCCAAATGGTATAAGCGAACGCATCTGGGTCTGCATCCACATTCACAGGCAAATCACTTAAATCCAATCAACAACACAGGCTGTATTTCAAGCACAATTGAAAAAGGTGCTCTGTGAGCAATGACATGATTTTGTCCATTTCTTTTCTCACATTTTTCAAGTAAGTATCCACATGGAAGGTGTTTCTCGTGAGACATTACGTTGTAACATTTAGAAAATGAAAGAAGAAAAAAAAAAAAAGAGCAGCCACATTGTATACAGACAATGCAAGAAAATTTTGATTCAAAAAAGACAGTTCTAAAATCAACAAACCAATTATGTGGGCTATAAGAGTTGGGAATGCATGCAAAGAAAAATATTTTTTGCATGATGAACACTTGACATTGTTAGGATCCCAGTTAATGCATAGCAACTAAATACTAGAAAGTGTGTTGAACCACTTTCTAAATTAAAACCAGAAAATTGCAATTGACCTTTGCTTTGCTATCCTTCCAATTTATTCTGAAGTACACTTATTTGGTATCATTCTTTTGATATGCCTCCCATCCTTCCATAAGCAACTTTATAAGGATTCAATATGTGCACTGTTTGGTATGTCAAAGCATCACAACCCCATGAAGTGAACAAATAAAGAGAATCCAAGAGATTCACAATCACTAATTTGAATAAAGAAAATGTACTTGGAGTGAAAGTGGACCGTTACCATGTAGTGCATATCAGGGCCATCATCGTCAATAACTACAAGAGCACCACCTGCTGGTGCTCCAGTAGATACAATTTCAACTTTGCCACCAACATGTGTACGCAATAATGCACCCTCAATTAAATTGCTCAGAGCCTGGCGTAAAGCTGGTTCTTCTATGGCAACTTGCAGAGATTGAGAAAGTTCACTGAGTTCTAGAATGCGTTGCTGCTTATTGGCAAGAGGTATCGCTGCCTCAACCAAATCTGACAGCACCTCAGAAACATTGCATGGTCTTCCTGACACATGACAAGCATAAGATAGAGGATTTTTTTTTCCAAATTTAAAGGCAAGGATGAAACAAAACTTGGGTAGATTTAGATTTCAAATGCTCCCCCCACCGCCAAAATACAAATAAACAGACGTGCAACCAAATAGAAAATAGAAACTTTATTGTTAGCATTGGATCTCGTGTCACATTTCTTAATGTTCAGAGCCAATTCAAATACTATCAACATGTATCACTCAAGTTGAGGATTTAATGCAAGGCTAGAACCTACCGTATTCCATGTTGTTGTAGAGGAGAAAGAGCCAAAGGTGGCATGGGCATCTCCATGTCCTTGGATGCAGGATTTAGAAAACGTGGTTTGCCAGGAGTTTGCAACTTATCGCTGCTATCATTCAAGAAGTCTTCTGGTAATTGAGATCTCATTGACTCTGGATGGGCATAAGCTGAATTGTGAATTTTCTTTAATGTCTCTCCATTGTACCGCAGTATATTGGCCTATAAAATCACAAAAGAGAAATTTAGTTTTTCAAACTCCACAATTTCTACACCATCAGCAATCTCACTATGAATTTGTAACTCCAACTACAATAGGCTGTGAAACTTAGAGACAATTCAACGCAATGTAAAGTGAAACTATACATCAAAACCAATGGCATTTATAGGAAAGAAGTAACTAACCAAATAATCCTCAATAGAAAACAACCATTTTGGGAAAAGAAAAATTGTACTTTGGAAGAATGCTAAAACAAAATTCACAAGGCATAGACTGTGCACACCACACACACACTCAAAAGAGAGAGCGAGAGAGAGATAGTGCCTTTGTCAAGTAAACAGCATCCTGGAGTTCTTGAAGGGCATCTCTCATACTATCACCTTGAACAATTATGTCTTCAACAATGTCATAAGCAATCTGCAAGAATATAACTTGTTCACATGTATATAACATCAAAAGGAAAGGGAAAAAAATTAATTAAAAATCCAGGACAACATAAAAGCATACCTCGCTTCTCTTCGTGTGAATTGATAACATTTTACTTAAAGTTCTAATGCTAGAGAGAGGACCACGAATCTGTGAGAATTTTCAGTCAAAAGGAACCACCAGTACATTTCTGTGAGAATTTACTATTTGATTTCCAAAATTAAAATGTAGAAAAGAAATATTGCAAGATAACTGGAAAACTACAGTTTACCTGCTCAACCAGAGTAGTCATTCTGACATTATTTTGCCATGAAGATTGCTGAAGTAACAATGCTTTCTGTGGAACCAATAAGTGAATAAGCCAAACTATTGATAAATTCAGATGAAATAACAAACAAGAGCATCATATACCTAACACGCCAATTAGAAAAACCACCTTTGTCCACAAAGAACAACCAAAAACACAAGATAATGCGGAGGGCCAATAAACAAGGATAACCAAATCTGAGTGAAAGCAAATGAAGGGACCATTAACAAACTACTAGAATTGAGCTTAAAAATATCTAGAGGAATCTGAAAAACTAAAAATAATTTTTATCATGCCAATGCTGTCGGTCCTGCACTTGTACGTGGATTAATTATAACACATAAAATTCAAATACCGCAGTTTAAAGGTAGGCTAGAATACATCCATGAAAAAGAATAAGCATTTAAGATAGTCCATCAAAGGCAAATTAAAAGCTTAGCATTAGGGCGTGCATCTTTTAGTATCTGAAAATGAAGAGATATACAAATGGATTTCCATGCATATAGAAAAACCAATATTTGCAAGCTGATTTAAAATAACAGTGGAGTCAGAAAAACAATGGAAGCTACCTGATCCATAACATAAGCCATGGCTAGAGTATGTGAAATATTAATAGCATTCAATCTCTGCTCAGCTGTAAAGTTAAACATCCTCAATGGCTCATCATTTAAAGTCTGGATGCTCCACGATTTTGATTTTTTAAAGGAGGCAGAAGGCGAAGCATAGGCTTCCTCTGGAGAAATCAAATCACTTTCCCCATTTGCACATGGTATGTCCATTTCCATCATCGGTAGCTCAGCAACCAAGAACCCAACAACAAAAGGGTGCTTTACCATTGGAAACACAACAGCTCTATGCTCAGCCACGCATTCTGCCTACAAAAAGTACAAATCAACATTTACCCTAAACAATAAGGGAAATGTTTAGCACCCCTTGATGCTGCAGCAACTTTCGGTCACGCTGCAATAACTTACCGATTCATGTTGAACCTGCGAAATGTTACTGCAGAATGACCAAAATTACTGCTACGATTCATAAAAGCTACTGCAGAATCAGGGGATGGCAGCTATGGGCGTTGCCACCCACCCGTGTAGCCACGAATCATTGTCCAAAACAATAATGAACAGTCATTGATTAAGATACAAATTATTAGTTAATTTTTTTAAAAAAAAAAAAGAAGAAGACAACCTACTTGTTTACTAGAAAATGCAGCTTCTGCAGCACGTAATCCAGTTGGGATATTGAAATTTGCGACTAATATCACAATATCTGATGCTGATGCATTCACTCCGGGATATGACGTCACTCGACGGAGCTCTAAACGGTCCATTACATAACTACCTGCTGGCCTCACATAAACCTGCAAAATTAGTTAAAAAATAAATTAGAAATAATAAATAATCAGCCAATATTATGCAAAGGAAATGAATATTAATGGAGGAGTAAAACAGGACAGACGGAGAGAATAGCGTCGGGATCGACGATTCTGTGAAAGAGGTCGAGTTGTTGGACGCAAAGTCTCTGAAAATCAGGGCTGGGTAGCACCAATTTGGTCTTGTTGTTGTTGTGACCCTTCTCTATTTTCTGTACAAACTCCACTGGTGAACTAGAACCACTTCGAATAGCAGAAGCAACGGCGGATGCCGACGACACCAACCCCGATCCTCCTCCAGCTTCCTCATCGTCATCTGAGAGCGAGTGTGTCACGTGATGGATAGGATTTTCGAGATTGCCGTTGCTGGCGGTTAGGGAAGAGGCAGAGGGGGCTCGTAGGAGTGGCTTGAGGGTGGTGGCGGTGGAGAGGAGGTTAGTAGCAGTAGCAGATGAAGTGGAAGTGGAAGTGAGAGTGTGATTGCGGAGGAGGAGAAGAGAGTTTGAGCTTGAGCGAGGGATTGCGGAGAGGAGCATTGCGGTTTGCTTGTTCCTTTCTTCGGGATTATTGGGACCGTTGTCGTTCGTTGCTATTGCTGGAAGCTTGGAATTTGGAAGTGAGAGTGGATGGACGGACGGATAGACGGAAGGATGTATGGACGGACGGATGGCCAACATTCTGTTGGGAAAAGGATATTTTTATCCCTCAATTTTCACCCAGTTCTCAATTGGGTCTACAAACAAAAAACAAAAACAACTTTTTCAATTAGGTTTTCATCAATTGGACATTTCCGTCTTAATCCTTGCCCTGATTTTTTTTTTCCTTTAATTCTAAGAAATGAAGGCGCGTGCAAATGCTGCTAGAGTCAGGACTCGTCTAGCCTAAAAGCTGAGGGAGAAGGGATTTAGACTTGGGCTATGATCCGTATTGTTCTGCCTATTATTTTTTAAAATATTTTATTTTTATAAATATATTAAAATAACATTTTTTTATTTTTTTAAATTTATTTTTAATATTAAAAAATTATTTTAATTAAAAACATAAATAAATATCTTTTTATAAAATAATATTTATACCGCCTTTCCAAATATTACCTCTCTAAAATTTAATACACTTTTTATTTATTAAATAAGAAATGTGTCATATCAATTAACAATGAAGCTATTTGCCATATTAAATGAATCTTGTATAAACCTTGTTTATTTTTATATTTTAAAAGTATTTTAAAAAAATTAAAATTTTTTATTTTTTTATTTTAAATTAATATTTTTTTAGTATTTTCAAATTATTTTGATGTTTTGATGTTAAAAATAATTTTTAAAAATAAAAAATATTATTTTAATATAATTTCAAGTAAAAAATATTTTAAAAATTAATCATAAATATACTTTAAAAGAGGCTATACTGAATTTGCTGGTTGAAAGTAGTGAAATCACTCTCTTGCCCATAAAGTGGTAAAAGTTTGACAATTTTGTATCAAAACCATAGTTTTGAAACCCGACCTGGTCAAGTGATCGGGTCAAGGGTCAAATGAGTTGACTCGGGTCAAGGGTCAAATGAGTTGACTCGGGTCAAACCGGGTCAACCCAAAAAAAATTGGAAAAACCATACAATTTCTCTAACCAATTAGCTTAATACCATCATTTTCCTGTAGTTTCTTTGTTGTCATTATAAATTGCCATTGTCGTTCACTGATGGAGAAAAAATTATGGCAACTGTGATCAAATATATTCAGAGAGAGGTGGAAAGGGCATTTTCATTTGTTTTGCAAGGAAATTGGCAATCCATCCAAATATAGGCAAGGAAATCAAATTGACAAAAGGTGAAATGAACACATCCAAGTCATCATAGAATCAAACACGCTAACAATCAACTCCACATTTGATTGTCATTAATCATAACAAAATTTTGCTCAAACACATCCTCTAACTCAAAAGACTTCACTTCATCATTTCGAGACCTGTTTTTCCTTTGCCTTCTGAATCTTCAAAACCCTCTTCACAATCTTTTGCTCCTCCACCAAGAAAGCCCCGGATAATTCTCTCCTTAACAGCACTTCCAGACAAGACTCCACCATAGGCATGGTTCACAGTCCTGCGATTCCTTGACAGTCTAGACCTCTTATATTCAGCAGGTCTCAAGTGAGGGATCCCTTGAATCCTCTTACCAGTAACTGGGCACTTGGGTCCGCTAGCCCTCTTCTTGGTGGTTTGGTAAACCAATTTCCCACCAGGGGTTTAGACCACACGGTGTTGGTTAGATTTTGTGGCGTAGCTGTGACGCTTCTGGTAAGTCAAACGCTGCACCATTTTCAGATCACGAGCTCTTAAGTCTCTGGGTGGTGTGATGGAGGATAAAACTGGGTACTTGGGACCCTCTTGCTGAAACAGGCTCTCGTGATTGTGATGGAGGATAAAACCTGAGAAGCGGAAGCTTTTGAGCCCTTGATTAGTTGCCCATTTTGACCCCTGTTCTCCATCTACGTGCTTCCATGATCAAATTTCTCTGCTCCTCAGCTGGGTTTCAAAGAGTAACATTAATTAGGTTATTGATTTTACTTCTTTATTCTTCACTCTTCAGTCTTCAGCGTTTTGGCATTTTAGAAAGCCAAAAACGACGTCGTTTAATGGCAGTCAAAATAAAAAAAATTGACCGGGTCTCATCCGGGTTTGACCGGGCGGATCGGGTCCCGGGTCAATCCTCCGGGTCGACCGGGTTTTCCAGGGCCAATTTCCGAGCGGGTTTTTGCCTCCACCCGGACCGGTCCCAGGCCCGAGTCGGCCGGGTCCCGGGTCGACACGCCGGGCCGGGTTTTAAAACACTGATCAAAACCAATCATGCCAACCCTAAGGTCAGTGAAAGAAGTATCTTATTATTTAAATATATCGTTGTTATCCTCTTACTTTAGCTGTCCTTATTGTTGTTGCATAAAGCGAATGATGATTACGGGTAGATATTGTAATTTAAAGTATTTTTTATTTTTAAAATTTATTTTTAATATTAATATATTAAAATAATATATAATTTTAACCATGATTACAGACAGACACTACTATACTCTTTCTAGGTTTCTCTAACGTCGAGGCCTCGTGGAGATTCCTTTGATATCATACGAAAGAAGAGCACATGGCCGGCATCTGTCAAAGATCCTCCTTTTGTTCGCTGTAGCGGAGATGAAGCTGCTGAGTACAACTTCACAATTATATTAAAAGACGCCGAGGTAAGGAGAACTGATCCTTTTCATTTTGATTATTAAACTTAACGTTTCTGCAGATTCTTTATTTATTAAGATTTCTTTCTTTAGCTTCGCATATTGTACTATATTTTAAAAATGTCAGAAAAATATTGTGTATTTATTATGGATATAGATTTATTTAACTGTTTCACCGTAGAGATAGTGTATGTCATATCCAGACATTATAATGATTAATTAAAAAATTTCATCGAAAAAAACAAGATATTTAACATTTTATTTTTTTAAAAAAAAATATAGTTCAAGGAGTTATTATTTAATATTATAATCACTAAAAACTGAAATTCTATGGTACGGAATTAGTTAAGTGAAAGAAAACATATTATCACTTCTTAAGTGTTTTATTTAAGACAAGTTACATTATTGGTTTTGTCTTAAATTATTATGAATTTATTTTTCTCTTTTTCTTTATCTTCCTATAATGTTTCTGACTCTAGTATTTTACTTATAAATATTTCTAATTCTAATGTTGGTAAATATTACACAACCCAAAAAATATGATACTTCTCAATTTAGAGTCAATAAATAAATCTATAAAATTTAAATTTTTTTAAAAAATTATTATTTTTAGTGGATTTAGCCTAGCTGTACAGGTTGAGCTAGACCCAGTGACCCGGTTGGGCAGCTGGGCACATTGAATTACATTTCCCATGCACTGTAACGGAGTGAATTAAGTTATGCATGCACAGAAACGAGATGAGCTTACCTGGTACAGAGACGAGGCTGGTGCTCGGGGATGAAGACGATGGGTGGCGTCAACCGGAGTGAAGCTGGTCGCACTGCTGGGATGCTGCTACGGCTAATACCTGCTCCCGGTACGTGGTTGAGGGGCTGCAAGTCAGTGATGGCTGCCAGAGCTGACGACGACTCCCATGTTGTAGCCGGTGCAGGACGACTGGGTTGTTGAGAAGCGCTAATGAAGATTCCAGGTGAGGGGAAGGGAGAATGCAAGAGGAAGAGGGCGTCTGTCGCAGCAGCAAGGTCCCTGTTTCGTCTTCACTCATGCCGGCATCTCACAGGAGCGTCGTGTTCCTTCCCCTGGTGCAAGAGCTCTCTGCTTCTTTTGATTTTTAACAGAATGAACGTCCTTCCTGCTTGTTGTGAGAAGATCCTTGTTTGCGCATTTCTGCTGGTATTTGTTATTGTCCGCGTCTTCTCACTTCTCCTGGAGTAGCAGCAGCCATTTATGTGTGTTCTGCTTTTTAGTTTTTACGATAGCGTGAGGTTGAAGATGAGAAAATCCTTTATCTTTTAATTTTAAATTTTATATAAAAAAAATCAATTAATATTTTTTCTTCAATTCAAATTAATATGTTTTGATGTTTTTGTATTATTTTGATGTAATGATATAAAAAATCAATTTAAAAAAACTAAAAATATATATACTATCTTAATATATTTTTTAAAAACAATATTTTAAAAAAATAACTATTACATCTATTACGTAATAATATAATAACTAGCATATAGACCCGCGTTCCACAGCGGGTTAGCAATAATTTTTTTTCAAATGTAAAAATGCTTAAGTTGAGTTAAAAATAAGGAATGTATTTGTACCATCACCATCTTCAAATAAAGTATTTCCTATAGTAGCATCAAGAATAACCCATCTTGACTTGGATAAATTCATTCCTATTGAAGAGGCTATGCTTTCAACTACAAATTGTTTACAACAAAGAGGTTATAGTGTCTTAAGTTATCCAACAAGTCATGTAAACAAGGAAGAAGGTGGATCAATTTGGTGATTCTCTGTTCCATGCTCCAATGATATGAGATGTGTTCTTAAATGATATTGGGTCCGACTGACAGCAAGACTCAATGTTATTGGATCTTGGCAACAAGATCTAATAACATTGGATCCTCCTATGTAGCAGGATCCAAAAGCGCTAGACATGGGTTCCATAATTTTATCGCAACCTATCTACCTGAACTATCTGCCTCACCATTTATTCTCTTAGTAACTTTACTCTTTGTTTGACAAAGTTTTACAAAGTCTAGCTTCTTCATGGCCTGATGGATAAATTGATCTTGTTGGGTCAGAAAGCTATTCAAACTCGGGGGGGGGGGGGGTGAGACTTATCTTGGGTAACATTTAGGTTTGATAAAGCTAGCAAACTTAGTTTTTTGAGTTTATCCATCACGAAGCTATCACCCATCAACTATACAAGATGCAGTGCTAAACCCATAAGCTACTTATTGCTATATGAGGACACTAAAAGGCATTTACAGAAAACCTCCATTAGGATTGTATTGGATAAATTCATTCATATTAAAAAGGTTACCCTTTCAACTGCAAATTGTTTACAGCGAAGAGGCTTTAGTACCTTGAGTTGTCAAATAAGTCATGCAAACAAAGAAGAAAGTCAATCAATTTAGCGTTCTCTGTTCCATGCTCTCATGATATGAGATGTATTCCTAAATACTATTGGGTTTTACTAAAGACAGGACCCAACACTATTGGATCCTAGCAGCAGAACCCAATAAATGTTGGGTTGGTAGGAGGACCCAATAGCGTTGGACATGGGTTCTATGATTTTGTCATAACCTATTTGCCTAAACTACTCGCATCACCATATGTTTTCTTAGCAACTTTACTCTTTGTTCAATAAAGTTTTACAAAGTTTAGCTTTTTGGTGGACTGATGGATAGATTGATCCTTAGGGTCAAAAGGCTATTCAAACTTGGGGGATGAGACTTCTCTTGGATAACATCTGGGTCTGATAAAGCTAGCAAACATAGTTTTCTGAGTTTATCCATCATAAAAACTATCACTCATCAACTGTGCAAGATGTAGTGCTGAACTCATAAGCTGCTCATTGCCACATGAGGACACTAGAAGGCATTTACAGAAAACCTCTATCAGGATCGCGTTGGATAAATTCATTCATATTGAAGAGGCTATGCTTTCAACTGCAGATTGTATACAGCGAATAGGCTTTAGCCTCTTGAGTTGTCCAACATGCCATGCAAAAAAGGAAGAAAGTTGATCAATTTAACGATTCTTTGTTCCATGCTCCCATGATATGAAATGTGTTCTTAAATGTTATTGGGTCTTGTTGGGCAGCCAGGCCCCATAGCATTATGGCCGTTAGACCTAATAGTATTGGGTCTGGTAGACATTTAATATATTTTTTTACATTTAATTTTTTTTTTGTTTTTGACCCATTGTGAAGCGCGGACTAATATGCTTATTTTCATATATGCTAGGTGTTAAGGAATATTTTAATGTTGAATTAAAGATTCATTTTGTAAAATAGAATTTTCTTAGAAGTTGAGACTGGAGAGAGTTGCTAAAAAATATCAAGAAAAAAGAGTGATTGAATGCCTTATTTTGATATTTTCAAGGGGAGTTAGCGAAAATGATGTTACATTTTAATCATGCTAAAAAAAAATGATTCATAAAGTTTTTTTTATTTGTTTAATTTTTATTTTTAGTATACATGTCTAAATTAAAGATGTATAAAAAAATTAAAAGGTGAGAAAAATGAGTTCCTAATATTTTCCTCTTCTTGTTTTTTTTTCTTATCATCGTTATTTTCATTATCTAGCTAGAAAAATTTAAAGATTAATATGGATTTGTCACACTAACCTTTCTATAAATACACTTTGAACATAATTATATATATTATAATTTCACGAGTAAATATAAATTGGAGATTATGAAAATGTAAACTATCCTTGTACATAGTTATTAGACCTGATCTAACTCAACAAGTTGAACCAAGATCTAAATAATATAAGACCTTACCCAGGCCTGAAAAAGAAAATCAAAGTTGCATTTGATATAAAAAAAACTTGGGCGACTATCGGGCCAACCTAGAACTCGCGTGATCCACTACAACTCAATAAATACCCGCTCTTTTTTTTCATCGGTGATGCTCCCCATATGAAGTTAATTTCTTTTCCTTACAAGCCAAAAAAATTAATGCACAAATACCTATCCTCACATTTATTTTTTTTGGTGGATGCTCCCTAAGACAAAGCATGTAAAATAGAGGGTTTTATTTTGAGGGTGAAAAACAAATTATTAAGAAAAAAAGTAGGCGTTGCCTTGCACGCAAGAAAAGGGGATTTTATTATTTTAAATAAAACCAAATGAGACCTCTATTTTACTATAAAAAAAATAAGACCTTTATCTTCTTAATTGAAATGTAAACAAGGAAATAAACTATTTTTTTTTATTTTTCTGGAAATTAATTTAGGAAAGTGAGAAGAAAAAAACAAGAAAATCATTTTTATGTTGTCATGTTTTAGTGAAACAAGAGTTTAGTTATTATGCTTCTAAGATTTGGCGATCAGGCCAGTATTTCTCCCGAGGAATGGAGCATGAAGGGATAGTACTGCTTCATCATAAAATCTTATCTTAAAGATTACTATACAGCAAGTCTGAGAACGAAGGCCTACTTACGCTAAACAAGCTTAAGAATTATTTTAAATGGAAAAAACTGCTTTCAAAAGTAAAAAAAGCACCCTTTTTTCTTCCTCTCCTGCAGATTCTGTATACATGGAGGGATCCATTGCTGTCGAGAAACTTGCATGCTACCAGTCGCAAAGGATAGCACACCGAACCCCACTACCTCTGTGCTCAATGGCCTTGCACCTAAGAATTGCTTTTCATCAAATTACAATTTGTAGCCAATAAACCCCATCTGCCCTTTTCACGTACAAGCTAAATCAACCATACCTAACACCTAGCTCGCCCAATTCAATTTGGCATCATGAGTGGAGTGGGATGGAATCCAGATCTTCGCTGCAGACTCGTCGATGTTTTCGCTAGTCAGTGGCTAGCTGGTGTGTAAAATAAAGAAGGTTCTTATGCTGAAAGGGAGGAAATGAGAGAGTGGAAGAACAGTAACGATAAAGGAGTTATCAAGGAGCGTTTTTCATGAGAGGAGAAGAGAGTTGGGAAGGATATTCTCATATGATCTTGGAGCTCAAAACTCTATTTACAATCACATGTATGTTGTCCTTAATGAAAATAGTATGGCCTTCGATTTTTTTAAAAAAGAAGAAGCTAAGGCCTAAAAAAGTATCCAATCTAGGAATATTTTATGTTTTTAAAAAAATTTCTAAGAAAAATAATTTTATTTTATTTTATTTTTCTTAAAATTATTTTTTTAGATGTTTTGATGTGTTGATGTTAAAAATAATTTTTTTAAAATAAAAAAATATTATTTTAATATATTTTCAAGTAAAAAACATTTTAAAAAACAATAGTGGTAAAGGTATCTTAATTTCTGCATGTAAAATACCGCAAAATGTCGCAAACGGTAAGAATTTGCCCAAAAAAATGAAGAAACAGAAGCACCAACCAAGATAAATAATAAAAATTCTTGATATGAACCATTTAGTAGGTGACCAAGTGGTAAGGGCTTGAGACCAAGGGGTTTGCTCCATTGTAGTCTCAAGTTCAAGCCCTGTGGTTGCTAATATGATGGTCACTGGAGGCTTACATGATCGTTAACTTTAGGGTCCATGGAATTAATTGAGATGCGTACAAACTGATCCGGATACTCACGTTAATAATACAAAAAAAATCTTGATATGAATAAAATAAAAAGAATTAGATGTTGTTGTAAATCAAGTGCGGTGATCTAGCCACGCGGGCACATTTGTTATTGTCACTAAGCAATTAATAAATGTTTGGCCATAACATGAAAATCAAGAAATTTTAGTTGTTAGTATGGTTGCGGTTGCTTTTCAAATAACTTTTCGTGTCAAAATATATGTCAATGATTTTTTTTAAAAAAAATTATTTTTAATATTAGTATATCAAAACGATTCAAAACATACAAAACATATTAAATTTTAATTAAAAAAATTTAAATTTTTTAAAAATACAATTTACCCCACATTTCCAAACGGTGTCAAACTCCTTGGATATTAGAGCTTGTTTGGCAGTGTGGTTGCGGATGCTTTTCAAATAACTTTTTGTGCCAAAATACATGCCAATAATTTTTTTATTTTTTAAAAATTATTTTTGACATCAGCAAATTAAAACGATCCAAAATATACAAATCATATTAAATTTTAACAAAAAAAATTAATTTTTTTGAAAACACGGGTTGAACCGCGCTCCCAAACATTCTTAAATGGAATTGGGGTCTCCTTGATTGCCCGAATCTCTTTATTCATCATTAGCTTCCTGTCACTAATGCCTCCATTTTGCTCCCTTCTTTTCTCATTTGTTGATGGAATTGCAAGATAATTTTTGTTGACCGACTGTGGAGTCGGCCACAAAACTTAAATCTTACACCCATCTGATCACGTGGCAGGTCAAGTCCTTGGATTAATTTCATTGGCCCCCTCCTTGATGGTCGGCTGCTAGTATTCCCATCTGCCGCAGAGGGCGTTTTTGGCGGCCGAAACAGCGTTGCCTTAGAATTTGAATTTTTTTTAATTATTTTTAAATTATTGTAATTAAAAATATATTTTTTAAAAATATTATTTTAATATATTTTTAAATAAAAAATATCTTTTAAAAAAACAATAAGAAAATAAAATATTTAACTTCATTTTTTTAAATTATTTTTAGCTTAAAAGTATTAAATTATTTTTTAATTATACTAAACGGATCTTACTATGTGAAAATATAATGTTTAACTTTATTTTTTTAAAATTGGTTTTATCTTAAAATTATTTAATTATTTTTTAATTTTAATATTAAAAATTAAAAAATATTATTTTAATATATTTTTAATTAAAAAATATTTTTTAAAAATATTCTGAAACATTATAAAATACATTATTATTCCTCCAATAGAGAAAATTGTGTGTTACGAAAGCTGCACTTCAAAGAATACTTTTTTAATAATTCTAAGTTTAGGTAGCAAGTGTGTTTTTGTTAAATTATTTTCTATATATTATTATTTTGATTTTTTTTTCAAGAATGACACGTATTATCTAACAAAGAAAAAATTATTCGGGTTCAAATTCTTAAATAAAAAAGACAGGAGGGATTTGTTTTTAGCACGGATGTAAATAATCTATTTAAAACAGCATCTATTTTCTTGACACGTAAGAACCCGATCCAAGATATCTGCTCAATAAAACTTGGAAAAAAAAAAAACATGTACTCGCTTTATTAAATAACAAATGATTTGGTATAAAAATTTAAAAAGCACCAAAAAAAAGAATGAATGCCGAATTCTGAAAAAAAAAAAAAAAGAGGATTGGTTTGTATTTACTTAGTGGATCTTCACCCACTTTAATTTTTTATTTTTTATTTTTTATCATGGCATAGGGTGGTGGGTGGATGAGGAGAAACAACTAGTAATTCGCAGCCGCTGTATTTGAACGTTAGAGACGTGGCTCGAAGCCCTTTACCTTATAATAAAAAAAAAGTATTTAAAAATTCATGATCGTTTTTTAAAATATTTTTTTATTTAGATATGATATTTTGAATATAAATTATTTGTTTAAAATTTAATTATAAAAACAATTATTTTAAAATTAAAACAGCAACTTAAAAAATTAAAACAGGTGTACAAGACTCGTGCCATTCAAAGATTTACGCTCTTGGATTGCACACGACAAACACGATCACGAGTAACGCAACTTTTCAACATAGGATGGGGTTTATTTATTTATTTATTATTGCCAGGTATTTCATCGTTTGAAACTCGTTTTTTGTGATTAATTTATAATAATGCTACTTTCATTTTATAATTATTATTTCTACTCCAAAATTTACCTTTTCTTTTGAAGTATTATTAAAATTTAATAATTAACCATCTAGTAGATGATTCAATAGTAAATAACTCAGTAATAAAAATTTAGAATTAAGAGATTTACTCTTCTTGTGATTTTAAGTTTGAGTCATATGATTGTTAATATAATAACTATTGGAGATTTACATAGTCGTCAACTTTAAAATCCATAAAATTAATCGAGGTACATACAAGCTGACATAAACACTCATGTTAATAATTTTTTTTTTATAATATAATGAGATCTAAAATGTTTATTATACTGATTTCATCTTAAACCCCTCTTTTTTTATAATGTTTAGTCTAAAATTATTAATATAAAATAGTTATCCCAAACTTATTTATTTAACTTTAACTTGGTTTATTTATTAATATAATTAATCTCATCGTGAAAAAGCAAAATTAAATGATTTAGTCAATGATTATTATGGTGTTGTAATGGTTTTTTTTTAATTATTATTATTGACTTGGATGGATAACTTTGTGTTGTTATTTAAAAAAACTTTATTATAGAAAATATCATATATCATATGAAGAATCTATTACAGAAAAAATCAGACATCAATATTTTTTTTCTTTAAAAAATCTCAAATAAAACCTATAAAAGCCATTAAAATATTACTTTGAATTGTGTTTTAAAAGGTTTTTTTTTACTTAAAAATATTTTTTTTACTTTTCAGATTAATATATTTATATTAAAAATAAAAAATTATTATTTATATATATATATATATATATATATATATATATATTAAATGTTTTTTTTAAAAAATTATTATCCCAGTACAAAACCTGCTAAGAAACAACATCATCAACAAAGGGTTATCACTTATCATCATTTGACCAAAAAGGAGTCTATATATATATATATATATATATATATATATATATATATATATATATATATATAAGGAATTAATTTAATTTAATTTAACTGAAATCCAAAACAAATTAGCTTTGGAGAAGTAGCATAGCATGTACAGGCAGCTACAAGAAGAAAAAATAAGGAGGAGAAGGCAAAGTAAGATTAGATTTATTGAAATCTACGTTTCTTCTATCAGCCAGTCTCTCCTTGTTTCTTTTCTATCCATACCAATCCCTCTTCCACGATCTTGTTGCTTCTTAGCTACTGCTTCACCTGTAAAACGCAACCAAAACAAACACAAATCAATCTCATCTCTCTCTTCTCCTCTGCGTTTTATATTTATATATATTTAGGGAGGAGTAGGGAGGCGATCACGAGTTTTCTTCGTTTCAGTTCTGAGAAGAACTCGTGATTTCTTCTACGCTTTCTGTTTCGCCCGATCTATCTCTCTCTCCGCCTATCTTACTTTTCATGTGCGTTTCTCTTCTCTTGCACAATTTTAATTATTATTTTTTTTTAATGGTTCGGCTTTCATTCAAGTTCAATGAAGTAAACTACGTATTTAGCTTTGATCGACCAAGGATTCACTACTTAATTTTTCTTTTCATTAATAATATCAAGTTGCAGTGATTGATGTTTTATTGAACTCCTAAAGAGCAGCTAACGTCAAGGTCTGGTTTATGTTTCTGGTCGTTTCCTTCTCTATCCTCGAATCTAAGCAACCACAGCTGTTTTTTAGGAAAGAAAAGGGTAAGGTTTAAGAGTTGTTAGTCAAAATAGGCATGGGGATTACTTGATAATGGAGGTACTAAGCTGAGGGAGTTAACCAAATCGTAGGCAGGGAGCACATGCTTTTGTTTATTTGATTTGATTTTCAAGCGTTTTCATGCCTAGTTGGTGTGTATGGTAAATTCAACAAGTCTGGATTGACTTGAGATGTGGTTTGGGAAGGGAAGTTTCGAGGCGCTCTTTAGCTCTGTTTCCTGGCGATTTTTGTTTCCCTTTTCTTTTCCGTTGTCACTTTAGGGCAGGATTACCATCTGCTGATATTTAAAATAATAATAATTAATTCAGTGGTTAGTATTGCATTATGTAGGAATAACAAATTTAAAATCTTCAAGACTGATTTTTCTTTTTTGCTGTTCTATTCATATCAGGTTTGGCGTTCCTTTGACCTCCTTGTAAGCAGACAGCTTTCTCCCTTGATACATTTAGATTCGTATTTCTAGTCATTAATTTGATCTGGAGTTGTAAACACAATGGGAATCCTTGCACTCAGGTTCAGACTTCTGATGGTTTATATATATATATAGTTTTATTGTCTCTTCTTTGGACAAATTTTTCTTAGGTTTAGATTTGATGACAACCTTACCAATGAAATATTTGCATATGTTGTGTTGCAGTGCTGGTAGTAGAAAACCAAATGAGACCATGAGGATACTCTTAACTACATTTTTTGGAGTAGTTTTTGGCTTTTTGATAGGAGTATCTTTTCCGACCTTGTCATTGACTAAGGTATACAATTTTTAAATTGCTTGTGTGATTTTTTCTTTCTTTTCTTTTGTTTGTGTTCTCTTTTTATCATGTTATATGGATGACTATATTATCTAGTTTAGATGCTTTCTTTTAGTTAAGTTTATATTACATTTATGGGGTCTCTGAATTTTGGCAGTCAAATAAGTCATCGGGCTTCTTTCCTGTCATTGATTTGGCATACAGCGAGGACAAATCAGGATCTAAAACCGTTTTGAGCCCCTGGTCTTCTATGAAGGGCAACAATAGTAGCTCAATGCAAGCACCAAATTCAAAAGATAAATCCAAGGTATGCCTCCTTTCTGGAATCTTAACATCATTATACAGAGATCCCCTGCATGATGCTTTCGGTACAAGATGGAGGATGTAGTTGAATCAAGAAAATAAAAATAAAAACTGTGCATCTGGGATCACATCAGGAATTAGCTCTAACTTTGTTTTAAGTTTTAACTAGCCTTGAGTCATTGAACTATCACCTAGCTCCAAACAAAACATGTTGCACTGTTTTGTACTTTGTTGGCCTGACTTTTATTCTCATTCTGGACATGAATGGACATGGATGCTTAGTTGCAATCCTTCAAATATATGGGAAAATGTTAAAATAAAAATGTATTTGTGTTGTCTAATTGGGTTTGTAATTAAGTTTCTGACATCCATACCTGTGCTGGAGCAACACAGGTTACGTGCTTTTAAGATAAATGATGTGGCTACATACAGGCGTCCATATCATGGTTTTTAAAGAGCATATTCCTTGTGGTAACCATATCTTGGGTATATTCATTATGTTTCTCTTTTGCAGTGTGAACAATATATTATCACAAAACTCTTAATAGTATGAGCTGTATTACGTCCGTTGAATGAATATTGAACTCCTCAAACAAACATGGATACTTAAGTGTTCAATATGATCTCTTAATTAGAAGCAAGAACTCAGAAAAAAAAACTGAACTGACGCATGTGAACATGGACTTGTATCTGACTCTATCCAAGTTTGAGCAACATAGGTACAACTGTTGTATACTATTTTAGATCCGTTAGATGCAAATTCACTTACGAAGTATAATTTTTGTTGTCAGATGATGTTTGCATAACTTGAATAAGAGTGTTCTCATATATGGAAAAACTAAAGTAATATATGTGCTCATTCTAAATTTTCATTGTTACCCTTGTACTATACACAGATTTGGGTCCCTTCAAATCCCCGTGGTGCAGAAAGACTACCCCCAGGATTTGTTGTTGCTGAGTCAGACTACTATTTACGAAGATTGTGGGGTGATCCCAAAGAGGTGAGCATTCTACAACCACTTTTTTTATGTAATATTCAACCTTTAGCTCCCTCATATGCTACATGCAATTTTCTAGTGCATACTCGTTTGGCCTAGCTGCAGAATGTACAGACTGCTCTTTTGGTTTTGAATGATGCAACAGTTGTGATTAAGTTTGATGATGACAATCTTAGTTCACTTGTAAAATAGTACATATTGATTTTATTGTTAAGATAAGGGAGTTACCTGGAAAATGTTGCATTTAATAGAGCTACAATGGTACTATGACCCATAAAAAAAAGAAAGAGAAATGAAAGGGGGTGATTGCTATGAAGAGCTATCTCTAGATCCTTTGCCTAAGACACTTTCAATGGAAAAAAGGAATTAAAATATGCCAAGGCCAAGTTATATTTTAGAATTTAGAATAGCAACTTATGAAATCTTCATTCAAGTGGATACATAACATTGAATTGAAGCAACTAGCTGACTATTATCACACATACCATTATTCTAAAGAAAACTTAGGAGGGGCAAGAGTATTGTCTCCCTTCTTTACCTTTCTTTTTTTTGCCCACAAAGCCAATGTTATGCTCTAGAATCCATTAAATGATATTGTTGATGATTAGATTCCCTGCTGTTTACTTTTGTTGATTTTATTCTTTTCATGAAACAATATCCTCCGTTGTTTAATTATAATAACAGGCTAAACATCCTCAAATAACAGTAGTGGTGGTGTAGTAGTCTTTAATTGCAATTTTGAGATATTTGATCAAGTTGCATTTGCAGGATTTGACCAGTGCTCCAAGATATCTTGTAACCTTCACTGTTGGCTACGATCAGAGAAAGAATATTGATGCATGTGTTAAAAAGGTCAGTCCTGTGTGGTGTGTGCATGTTTATGAGCTCATGGTGATCTTGTATGAGCATGTGAATAACTTTGTCTCTATCACAGTTTTCAGAGAACTTTACTATCCTTCTATTCCATTATGACGGGCGAGTTTCTGAATGGGATGAATTTGAGTGGTCGAAGAGTGCCATTCATGTGAGTGCCCGGAAACAGACTAAATGGTGAGTAGCTATTGCTGATTTCTATTTAAAAATGTAAGTTCACAAATTAAAGTCCCCCATTGACTATCACAAAGGGAAAAAATCCATTTTAACTCATGGCCTCAGTCTTTATTTGACTAATGCTCATAAGTTTAAGCTTTGAATTTTTTTCTAGGTGGTATGCTAAGAGGTTTTTACATCCTGATATTGTGGCACCGTATGACTACATATTTATCTGGGATGAAGACCTGGGAGTAGAGCATTTCAGTGCAGAAGAGTAAGTGTTAGATATAAAATAGTTCTTTTATGCTTATGCCAGCTCACTAGACTAAAAGCTTTGCCACGCTTTCTTGTACACTTTTAGATATATAAAACTAGTGAAGAAGCATGGCTTGGAGATTTCACAGCCTGGCCTGGAACCTAACAAAGGGTTAACATGGCAGATGACAAAGAGAAGAGGTGATAGTGAAGTTCACAAGTAAGAATGATGGAATACTGCCCCTGAAAGTTATAAAAGAAAAGGAAAAAGAATGATGAAATGCTCATATTTTTTTTTTAAGGAATGATTATTAGTTGATTAACATATTTTTTTTTTATAGAAAACAGATATGGAATTATGATTTATTTATGAACTAATGGTTTTATCCCTTTGCCTGAATTTATATCAGGATAACAGATGAGAAACCAGGCTGGTGCACTGACCCGCATCTACCACCTTGTGCAGCGTATGGGCTTCTTTAACTATTGATTTTGTTATTGTTGTTTTATGCCCTGGCTCTTTAGTTTTTATTTGACTATTTTGTAAAAAGGCTTAAAGAGATTATCCTCTTCTGGACTCAGGTTTGTTGAAATCATGGCTCCAGTGTTTTCACGAGATGCTTGGCGCTGTGTGTGGCATATGATTCAGGTATGGATTGCTGTGCTACAGTTTCTCACTTTATCACTTTTAAGAATCCATTCATTAACTCTTTCTCCCTTAGTATATGGCACTAGAGTTTGATTGCATTATGGAATTTGCAGAATGACTTGGTCCATGGTTGGGGTCTTGATTTTGCTCTTAGAAAATGTATAGAGGTAGCCGACCTACATCCATCCTCCTCTATTTGTTCTTTATTTTGAATTCTTATTGGTTACATCAACATGAAACTCTTTAATTAAATTTCTCTTTAAAAAACAGCCTGCCCATGAGAAGATAGGAGTTGTAGATTCTCAGTGGATTGTTCATCAAACTATTCCCTCTCTTGGGAACCAGGTAAATGGATATGACCAGCCTCAATGAATTTCCTCTGTTTTAACCCTAGTATAAACTCCAAATACATGCTGGAATGAAATACTTATCATCGCTTGATTGCTTCTCCAGGGCGAGTCACAAAATGGGAAGAAACCGTGGCAAGGGGTAGGCAAATATTTCTATCATCATCAGTATTCCTTTTCATTTCATTTTGTTTGCATTTCATCGTCCAGTGTCGCTTGCTATTATAATTTATAACCTCCAAATGCTCAATATTCTGTCGTTGAGTGACCGTACAAAAGTACAAGAATATCTTTCACCTTTTCGTCTCTCTTAGTGTCTGTTTTCCAGACTAACAAATTCACTTAGAGAAATTCAGATTTGCTCGTCAAAACCAGAGCAAACTGGTCTGTTTATCAAATATGATGACTTTCTCTGCTGGTGCCAGGTAAAGGAGAGGTGCAGGAAGGAGTGGACTATGTTTCAGAACCGGCTGGCCAGCGCAGAAAGGACATATTTTAGGACAGCGGGGCTTGATCCTCCCAATTCTAATGGTCACTAGAAGCTCATAACGACTACACTGATTAGGTTTGATATAAATCTGTACAATTTATCATTGTATGACAGCTATTTATTAGTGAATCACAGTTATTTAAATCTGTAGAATTTAAATACATTTTAAAACACTTGTATTGTGCACAGGGGATTCCTTTTCCCCCCTTAAATTTTCTTCTCCGTCTAGGTCTAGGGCCTTTTTGGTGTCGATCAATGTGTAGGACCTTCGCTTTGAATAAATTAGACATCTAGTCCTGCACCAAGATAAATTTTTCACATTTCCAGGAGCTAGCCAATTTAAAAAAAAAACTGGCGCGCCCTGTAACAAAACGCGTCTTTCTGTGCACATCCATTATTTGACATGCTTGTCTTTTTTAAAAAGGTTAGCGTTTTTTTTTTTTTGGGAAACTAGCATGGGTTGAATCGTTAGGTGCGAAGTGCGAACTGTGTCTTTTGAAGATGATATTTTTGGTATCATAAAAAATTTTATGATGATATTCTCGGTATTATTAAAAAACTCTTAATAAAATGAATTTAATATCATCAACGAAAACTAACTGGAATGACTTGCTTGTATTGTTTAAATAAGCTTTAGTGTATCTATTAAAAATGTTGAAATTATTGACCATGATTTTTAACAGTTAAACTATGTTATTTTTCAACAAAGTTATTTTTAACCAATTTACCAAAATATTTCTTAAACTATATTATATAGGAAAAATACCCCCTTTTTTTAGCATTCTAGGTTTGAAAACAATAAAAAGTTTCAGGCTGACTGACTGTCTTACAAAAAGGCAGGTTGTAATTGTTCTCTTCACTAGATGCAAAAATGATCTCGTGAGAAGTAAGTTCACCATTAATTTTTAATGACTCCTAGGAATATCTTTTGGTCCTTTCTGTTGTAAAGATAATGAACAGAATATGACAGATAAAACCTGAGATGTGCACAAACACTGTTGTTCGTATGGATATTTTTCCACACAAGGCTACCCTTAGGATTAAACAGGTTCTTCGTTGAAAGGAGGGATGCAGACACAAGAAGGAAAATGACGGAAAAAAAAATCCAGCAAGTTTAACTGTTCTAAGTCAGGTGATATTTTGTTAATTGTCTCGAAAAGTTTAGGTGTATATATAAGCTTGTAGCCCAATACAACACAAAAGAAAATAAATAGGAGAATTAAAGTTTGCAAAAACTAATTAGAAAAGAAAACAAATGGTAGAATTAAGGTGTTATTTTGTAACTAGTTGATGTTACAACAGTTTTTCAAAAAATAGCTATTAGAAATGTTAAAAAGCTTTTATGAAACATATAGCGATTACAAAATTAATTCTAAGAGTTTAAAAAATTGTAGTGTCATTTTAAGGGCTAAAAATAAATTATTACTAAAGATAAAAGGTTCAGAAAATATAGGTGTTGTCTCACGTATGGGGGGTTAATAAAAAGTTTTCTCTTACACGACCTAACCTTATATACACAAGCCTACTACCTTATCTTTGTTGGTTACTAGCCTACATCAAAATTCACTTTATAAACATTAAAAAGAAGGTCTTATTTTTCCAATATGGAATTAGAAGCTCATTAATATATATACTTTCTGTTCACAAGGAAAAAATAACTTAATCTCTCAAACTTTATTTTTATAACAATCCCCAATATATTTCAAAAGATTTTTTTGGAATAAGAATATGCTTGTTGGATTTCTATCTATTGAGTGTAATACATCTAAACTGGTGTCTTATGAACTATAAACCAAATCATAAAATTTAACTTATAGAATTATTGGTGAAGTTTTTAACTTTTATAAACTAAAAATTCTTATTGTAAGTTAGGTATCTCACCAATCACATTATAGCCCTATAATTTCTTGTTGTTTAACTCGGTTTTGTGCTAATAGGCCATGCATGCGCTTGGTTATTCATGAATGCTCTAGAGATTTGTTAGTATCTCATAGGAGCGCCCCATTCCACACTTATATAAGTGATTCCATCAAGTATTCACTACAATTTAAAAACTATCTATAAGGAATGTGGAATTTATTAAGAACTTTTTTAGTTCATCATCTCTTTAATTATAAACTAACAGTATTCTCATATCAGAGTAAAAGACTTGTTTTATAATGCTATTGAATCATAAATGACTTTGTTATCACTCATATCAACCTAATTCATAGGATCTCCAATCACATAAGTTGAGTTACCATCATTTTGATTTTTTAATTAACATTAGTCTTATTCATCTCGATGTTTCTATATCATCTCTTTACCAAGTGGTTTAGTCAGAGGATCGACCAAATTCATTTCAAACTTCACATAATCAATTGAAATAATTTCATCGTTTAACAATTGCTTTATAACATCGTGTCTTAATCAAATATTTTGATTTTTACCATTGAAAGATTTATTCTTTGGTTATTATCATTTGTCAATCACAATACATTGATATAGAATGTGTTGGTTTTACTCTCAATGGAATTTAAATTAAAAGATTCCTCAACCAATCAACTTAATTTCCTACTGATTCTAAAGCTATAAATTATGACTCCATGATAAATCGAGCGATTAAACTTTGCTTGGACGATTTCCAAGACACTACACCACCATCAAGAATAAATATATAACCACTAGTAATCTCATCTGAATCTGAAATTCAGTTAGCATTGTTATGTCTTTCTAATACAGTGAGAAATCCACTATATAGAATACCATAGTCAATGATACCTTTCAAATATTTCATTAGTTGGACTATCGCCGCCCAATGCTTATGATTGAGTTTTTGTTTATATTTACACACATTGTATGCATTAGACTCCCAATAAGCTGAGCATACTCAAGCTGAGCAATAACTTCACCTTTATTTTTCTTTAATTGAGTGTTAACATCATAAGAAGTACTCACGAGTGTCACATAAAAGTAACCAAACTTCTTGATAAGTTTCTCTACATAATGTTCTTGTGCTAACATTATACTATTGTCTCTTCTTATAATCTTAATATCCAATATTACACTAGCTTTACTCATATCTTTTATATCAAATTTAGAGATTAAGAAATGTTTAGTGTTATACATGACATTCATACTAGTACAAAAAACAAACATATTATGTACATATAAAATAATGATCATATATTTATTATCAATAGACCTAGTATACAAACATTTATCCACTCTAACTAAAGAAAAACCATCACTTAAAACAACTTGATCAAATTTCTCATTATCCTATTTAGGAGCTTGCTTTAAGCCATAGAGACCTTTTCAACTTACAAATTTTATTCTTTTATCCAAGAACTAAACAACATTTAGGTCGTAAAATATATATCTCTTCTCCTAGATTACCATTTAGAAAAGTCATTTTAACATTCATTTGATGTATAAAAAGGTTATAAATTGAAGCTAAATCAATTAAAACTCTAGTTAAAGAAATTCTAGTTTCAGGTGAAAAGATATCAAAATAATCCATATTTTATTTTTGAGTAAAATCTTTTGTAACTAATCTTACTTTGTATTTATCTATAGAACCATTAGGAAAATATTTTCTTTTAAAAATCCACATGCAACCAATAGGTTTAGCACATGGGGAAAAATCAACAATATCTCACTTTTGATTTTGTAAAAGCGAATCAATCTTAACTTTATTTGTTTCTTTCCAAAACAAAGGATCAGAAGAAGAGATAGCTTCAGAGTAGGTCTTTAAATCCTTATCTACTATGTAAGTGAAAAAATTATTTTCAAATGAAGTTTTTTTTCTTTGTTTCTTACTCCTTCTCACTTCTTCAATATAAGTTTCATCAAATAACTCATGTGAGATAGTGTCATATATCATTTGTTTCCTTGTAGTTGTAATACATACAAATTACTCATGGGAGATAGTGCTTAAAATGAAGTTTCTACAAACCTTGCTCTCATGTGTCCATGGTTCGGCATTATCACTAGTTTTAGGATTGATAAGAACATAAGCAACTTCATTCATGTCAAGGACACACAAAATCCTTTTTTGCTACCTTCTAACTCAATCCTTGAAATACTAGGGAATGACTTAGCTAATAACATAGTGGTAGCAGCAACAACAAAGTTAACGACATGAGAGATGGTAATAGTAGAGTTCTTAACAATATTAGTGTTGAGGGCAACAATGTTATCGACATCAATATTTTTGTCCATGTTATTAAAATATCCTTAAGATTGTTGTAAATAAAATACGATGAAGAATAGAAACAAAATAAAACTTGAGACGTGTACAAACACTGTCCTAAGGATATTTCCTCAACACAAGGCTATCCTACAGGATTCAACAAGTTCCTTCTCTAATATGAGGGTCACAAATATATCTAGCTCAAGAGCGAAAGAAAATACCAGCAAGTTTTACAAACACAAGAAAATAAAATGATTTTCGGCACACTTTGATTATAAGAGTGCATGGTATATATAGGCTGTTAGCATGAAATAACTAGGCAAGAAATAAATTAGAGAATTAAAGAGTTGTAAAAAAAAAGATATTAGAAAATTAAAAAGTTGTAATTGTTAGAAAAAAGGTTTTTTTTAAAAAAAGCTATTAGGATTTTGTGACTATTAAAAAATTAATTCTAATTGTTTTAAAATTATAGTTTCAGTTTAAGGGCCAAAAACAAAGTATTGTTGGAGACAAAAAGTTTAAAAAGTATAGGCATTGCCTCTAACATAGGGAGGGCAATCAGAGGTTTTCTGCTTGCTCAACTCAACCTTATGTGTGCGAAGCCACTATCATTTCTTTGTTGGTTAATATCTCATATCAAAGTTCATTATATAAATACTAAATGAAGATCTTATTTTTTTAATGTGAGATAAAAAGCTTTATACATACTTTATATTCATAGGAAGTAAATTATTTTTTTCAACGTGAAATAAAAACATTATGAAATAGCTTTTTATTATTTACAATATATTTATCCTTTATATTTTTAGAAAGTGTTTGTTTTATGCTTGTATTTGTTTTTGAAATTGTTTTTTACCCCTAAAATTATTAAATTGATTTTTTTATTTTTTATTTTTTTTATATGCTCGTATAAAAATAAATAAAAATTTAAAAATATATCATTTCATATATTTTTTATTAAAAAACATTAAGCACCGTATTGTCAAACATAAACATTCTAAAACGCTAACCAAACCAAATCTAAAATTTTTTTAGGTCTCGCAGCAAACTGATTTATAAACTTGCTATATGTTCTTTGACAAGGTTTGCAGAGATAATCGTAATCGTACCTCTCATCCTCAGCTTTGCTCAACAAAACGCATCGCATGGTAAGAGGATTGAATTACAGACATCAAAGGCGGGTCCCAGTCCAGCTCATTAAAAGGTGGGACCGAGACATCACACCAATCCCAGGAATCAAGAAACTTCCACTTAACTGAGAGGTCTCTAAACTTGCCATCAGGCACAACATCATTGGCCTACACAAAAGCTCAAAGACACGTGCCCCCATTTCTCTCTTTGCGTGCCTCATGCTGGTTTAAAATTTAAATCACATTCTTATGTGGTCCCTCAAGTTTCACATTCTGGTCAAGGTTATCCCTTACAAAAACAATTCATATATATATTTAATCAATTATTTAAATCACTCTACAAAAATGATAATTTAAAAGTAAATTAAGAAATTTAAAGATGCCTTTTTATATGAGTTCTTAAATATAATTTTCATTAAAACATCTATGATACACATCACGAACCCTTTTTTTAATGATTGGTTTGATTACTATGTCTCTACTGTAGTAATTATTGTTCTTGTGTTAATTTTGTTTGTCAGTGGCTTTGTGTTTTTCCATTGATCATTATGTGAAAAAAAAATTAATTTTTTAAAATTTTAATTAATAAAGAAAATCAAATTATTGGAATTTTTACTTAATTTTAAAAAATAATTTTTTTTTTGTGAAATTAAAGATTGTGATTTCTTTTAAAATTCAACCGTTAATTTCATTTGATAAAAATCATAAGATGTTGTTTTTAAACACGGTTATCTATTTTTAATAAATTGTCATATTTCCATAAAAATTGGATTCTTTTAGTTTTATTTACCTTCTAATCTAAAAATAAATTATCTTTTGCTACTTATTTTTATTCAAATTATTGTAAACTTAATTTTGTTATTTGTTTTCAATCTTTATGTACACGTGGCATTATCCTGTGCCTTTTACCAATGGATCCGGACGGAGGGACACGCGTGATATTGAAAGTATAGTTTCGGTTTCCCAATTGTTTTTTAGTATAGGTGCTTGTGTGACCAAACAATGAAGCTTGAGGGACTACATGTGTAATTTATCCTTGAAACAATCACTCATCAATCTCCACTTCCAGAAGCCCTACACGTGTCGCCACGTGTAGCTCGTCATGGTGAGGCCAATGAACCTGGGTTAACATACTGGTGGTTTAGGATGGGCCTATGCATTTATATCGAGGATCAACCTAATTCAAGGACGACTGAGTTTATAATTCGAGCTCGGTTTGTGGAGGTGACTAATTTGCTTGCGCAGATATTCCTTGCTCTGTCCTCTCGCCAGAATTTACAAGACGGGTGCTTTTCTTCTGCCTTGGTGGGCTATTGAAACATTAGGAGAGAGCTGGATATATATATATGGGGCTCTCAAGTTTCCCTGGTGCAGCTGAAGGAGTGCTGCCTGTGCTGGTAATGAACACAGTCTTATCAGTTGCTCTGCTGAAGAGCATGGTGAGGTCAGTGCTGCAATTAGTGGTGGGTGCAAATTGGACTCCGCCAGATCATGAGGAAGAACCAGACGAGTATCGTCGAGAAAATGCGAGAGAGAGAAGAATATCAATAACCCAGTTCAAGTATTTGAACCAGAATGATGGCGGTGCTAGGAATAGTGCAATGGAATGCTGTGTGTGCCTTTGTGGCTTTGAAGCTGAAGAGGAGGTGAGCGAGCTTTCTTGCAAGCATTTCTTCCACAGAGGTTGTTTAGACAAGTGGTTTGATAACATTCATGCTACCTGCCCTCTTTGTCGATCTAACCTTTAATTAGATTCATAAATTTTGTCTTGGGTCATGAGTGTTGAGGATTTTTTAGGAATATTAATGGTACTGTTCACTTTTATGTCTTTTTTTTTTTTTTTTTTTTGGCTGTCGTCGTCGTCGTCTTAGTTCACGAGTGTTGAGAATTTTGGAGGAATATTAATTGTGTTCACTTTATTTTTATTTTTTTTAATAAAAACTGTAACTGTGTTTTTTGCAAAATTAGAGAGAAGGTTGTTATGATCTTGCTTTTATATTATGTGGAAGCAAAGTTGTGTATAAGGCTACAAGCACACACAAAAAAAAAAAAGCTAGGAGTATAGAAAAAATTAAGGGGTGTGAAACATTTCTTCAGAGCTAACTTAGGTTAAATGAGTATATAATATAAAACTATATAAATGTGATTTTTAAAATATTTAAGAAATATCTTTTTAATATATATTTAACAAGGGGGGTTTCAGGCAATTTTTATTTCATACTCAAAAGTTTTTTCGTTGAGTATAAATAATCTTTATTTTTTATAAAGTATAATTAATAAATATATTTTATTTATTTATTTGGTGAAGGTCTTGGATCATTATCCAAGTGATCCTTGGTTTAAATCGGCTCTGTATCTTGTACATATCTTTTATGCTATCGTTCAAACATTTTTAGACTGATGAAATGTGAAAAATATATTTTGTATTTTCAAAAATTTTTAAAAATCTTTTAATTGCTAACCATTTTTGTTTTTGAAATATTCTATGATAGAACTTATCCAATGATGCATCAATGAAAATTATATTCAAGAATATTTATAATATATTTTAGACTTTTTTTCCAAGCTTCTAATTAAATTCAGCTGGGCCGAATTCATATTTAAAAATCAGAAAGGAAAACAACCGAAAATGAGAGGAGGAAATCATATTTAAGAAATCACCATTATTGATGATCACTAATTAGTACAACATATGATATGAATATCATTCTCAATTATGTATGCGTACCGCATGGACTAGAAACATATAAAATTATTCAGCTGGATATATAATCAAGGAGCAGAATAGAAATACATGACAGGAAATTTAAAGTGGGGTGGAAGCCCTTGTGTCTTTCAAATTCACCCAGCTTTCTTTGACATCCACCTGCACAATTCGAACTTCTTATGCTCTAGCTTGATGAACTCCTCGGCTTCATCGTCGACATTTTCATCAAACTCACCACCCTTAACGCGTGCTGCAGGGGCTCTCTCATGCTCTACAACTCGGCCGTGCCCATTCGTGGTCTCCCAGTTATTTCTAGGGTGCTTGGCATGATTCTGCTTGGCACGTTCTGGAGAGTTTGTGAATACCATCTTGATGGTTTTATATCTTGAGTTTTTACATCACCAGTATCGGTTTTAGGCAGATTTATAGCCCAGTTTTATTCTTAAATGATGATAAGATCGAATCCGATGCCTCGCCTTTGATTTTTGAAATGACAAGTCTAGCATGAGAATAATTATGTTCGGCCGACCTCGGTGCGTGCTAAAGAATATAGAAAGTGAGGAAATAAATGCGAAAAATTTAGATATTTTTGCGGCAGAAGGTATCTCTAAACCAGCTGGAAGTTTATTCGATCCCTTGTCGAATATTCAACGCAAACCAGATTTTCCAGGCCCTTGAACCTAATTATTAATTACGATGGAACAATTTACAGATGAATTAATGCAACTTCTATTAAGGGAGGTGATGGAGGTGTTGAAATCTCATAGAGAAATTGAGCTTTTCACGACTGATTGGGCTTGAGTGCTTAGCCTAGTTACTAGACTAGGAAGTCTAGTTTGATGCTTTCCTGCAAAACAAGCTCCTGATACTTAAGTTAATGATGAAAAAATAGCTGAGAGAGAGATCTGAGGGGATGGTGAGCGGTGGCCCTCCTCCCGATGAGTGAGTGTGATGATTATCTATTCATTTTCTTGACTAGTAAGAACTGGACAAACCTACATGCAACCAATAAAAATATTTGACAGTGCGATGGATATTCTTTCACTGGGACATGAACCAATAAGCATATGCATGCATGTGTGATATTTTTACAAGCACAATTACTTCTTAAGGAGAGACGTCATGCTATCTCTTGAAAAATGTAGACAACGTGGCCTTATTTTGTGTGCCTGTGATGACAGATTGTCGTGGTATGTCAGTTTCTGGGTTCGCCTGGTCTGGGAACGTTTTCTGGCCACTTGAGACTGGCCTGAACAGCTAGCTACGATCTCTAGCTGTTAGAGTCTGGCATAGACGGCTATATTTTATTGTTTTTTGAGGGCCATCAGGAGGTGGCCAATTTTCTGGTAAAGTTTTTATCAAATTCGTTTGTGGTTTATGGTAACTTGGATCAACTTGCCTGCTTGTTACCTCAAGCAAGTCAGGACGAATCACACCTAATCCAAGTTTGAGACAGGATACTCTAGTACATTCCTTGAATATGCCATCGGAGTTGGTTTCAGGGGAATGGGTTTTGAACAAAAAAAATATAAATAGAATCTTTTATAATATTTAAAAAATATATATATTTTTTTATTTTTATATGCATGTTGATAAGTGAAGCTTGGATATTTTTTATTTTTAATTTAAAGTCTTTTTTTAAGTGGGTCAATTTTCATTTCATAAAATATAATTGATAATTATATCTTTCTTATTCTTTGGATCTTTTTTTAAATGGAGGTCTGGAACCATTATTCAAATGATTTTTAATTTAAGTGTAACTCTATTTCTAGTTGAAAAACAAATAATTATCAGTCTTAAAATAGAATATCCATCTACCTTAATTTTAGATTGAATGATTCCTTTGTGGAATAATGCAAGAATGAAGGTTTTTTGTTTAATAAAAGAAAGAAAAGAAAGGATCAAAGCTTTGGTGCGTCTGGTTGAATATGATATTGATTTCAGATGGCCTTGATTATGCATCTATGTGATAGCTCTAATGTTCTAACCTGAAATTTCTACACAAATTTTGCGTAGTATTGACGAGGTTCCCAGAAAATCTAACATGAACAACTATTTTTAAGGATGGTGAACGGACTGGGAGATTGGTTGTTTTACTATGCGGTAATTTTTATTTTTTAAATTATTTAAAAATATATTAAATTAATATTTTTTAATATTTAATGGAACAAAATCTCATTCATCATCACATATATATCAAGAATTAAATTTCTAACCATCTAGGTGGTGATCTAATGATAAGAGCTTGGGATCAAGATATTTGCTCTCTCTATGATCTCAGGTTTGAGTCCTGTGGTTACTCATATGATGGCCACTTAAGACTTACATGGTCGTTAATTTCAGGATCCGTGAGATTACTAAAGTTACGAGAAAAAAAGAATCAAATTTCTGTGCTATGCATTTGAAAGTCAGTCCTGTCGCTTTATTATGCTTCTGAGTTGAAAGAATGCATCATATTCTCATACTTCGCAATGACACTTATGGTTTTCGTCTCTCTCTCTCTCTCTCTATAAAGGAAATATTCGAACTCGAGATTTTTTGAAGGAAGGTGAGCATATATATATATATGGTCTCTTTCGACTTCCATCTGTCTAAGTATAGTTGCTGAATGATATCACTCTCTTTTTAGGTATTAAAGCCAAAGAAAACAAGTAAGAAGCAGAAGGTGGGATTGTGATTTTGATTCCATCATTCCTCTTTCTTCCTTCAATGTGTTTTTTTCCCGGAGGAAGCTTGGTGCGCAAAATAACCAAAAACAGATTAAACCAAAAAAACCAAAAAAAAAAATCAAAAAAATCGAATCGTAAAAAAAAACCGATTAGAATTTAAAAAAAAACAGACCAATTCAGTTTTATAAGCCTAAAATCGAAAAACAAACCAAACCAAACCTAAAAAAATGAGTCAAACCGAAAAAAACCGAGTCAAACCGGTTAAAACTGGTTTTTGCCAAACAAATTAACTTGTAGGAATATTGATAAAATATATACACAAGGAGGGATGCAGATATTTATTTATTTATTTGATATTAAAAAGAGATGCCATGCAAGACAATCATGTAATGTTGGTTGACATAAAATTAGGCCTAATTGTGATCTGCACCCAGAAGTAGGGTCAATGGCCATCATCACCCGCTAAATAATTAATTATTCGAGCAGCAGCTAACCAACTAAGGAATAACTTGGTATCAACTGCCATTTGCCACCGCCAGCTTCCATGCCAGAGAGGCATGGCGTTTCTGTCAAGGTTCATCTATATTTTGAAAAACATTATGACATTGTGCATGTTACAAGGCAAACCACGACAAAATTTCTGCTATTTATTTGTCTCATGAACACCATGTAGACGACAGCTTAACGATAACCTCAAAGATTACAGTTATGGAAACAGGCAGCACGTCCGTCCATTTAGTACACCAAGACTGCCTGGCAGGGGTTGATAAAAACAAAATTAAAAAACTGATGAAATCAAGAAAATAAAAAAATTAACTGAGAAAATCAAATAGAAAAAAAATTAAATTAACTAATTAGAAAACCAAAAATAAAAATCCAGTTTAGTTTATTTTCAGTTTTAAAAGTCTGAATCGATTGAATCGAACCGGTTCAATTTCAAGTTTCAACCCCAGTTAAAACCCAAATATAAAAAACTTTTTTTATTTATTAAAACTTTATTCCCCTAATTTCATTTTCTCCTGAAAGCCACAACCACAACCACCCTCTCCTCTCTCTAATTTGCTCACATTTCCCTCACCAACCCTCCTCCCCCCTCTTCTCTCTATCTTTGATTTCTTAGTTATGTGCGGTTGGAAATGAGACAACTCAAGTACTTTTCATTGAAAAAATTGATCTGGGTTTTAAATAAGTTTTTTTTATTCCCACAACTTAGCTTAATGTTAAATTTCTCATCAGCTTTTTGTTTGAAGATTGTTGGTTTATAAAGAAGGAACAACTTGGTTTTCAAGACAGGAAAAGCATTTTCTTATTGTCTTTTGTCCTCTTCTATTGGTTTTCTGCCTTAAGTTTCACTCGGAAATTATTCATTTGTTATAGTTTGGAAAAACAAGTCCAATCAATTTTAAAAGAAAAAAACCGAACCGAATTAAAATAATTGGTTTGAATCAATTAGTTGGTTCAATTCAATTTATTATTAAAAAATATAAATTTTAGTTTGGTTAATTTTTTAGTTCAAAACAGAATCAAATAAAAAATAATCATCCCTGCAGCTAGAATGTGCAAAGAACTAAAAAGGATTGTAATACTGCCCTAGATGGAATTCATTGCATTGCAGAAGAGGGAGGACGAAGAGCTTTGTGAAAAAAGGATTACAGAACAATCTTGCTTTGTTAACTTAAATGACATTAGAATCTGAGAAAAGAATCGACTAATAAATGATTTAAATAAAATAAAAATAATAAATAATATAAATCAACAAATTAATAACATAAAAAAATAACATGTTTTAGAACAAAACTTCCCCGTACAGGAGAAATCACTGAAACCTCATACTATTTATCGAGCCTTTAGAGATTCAGGTTATACAAATGATAGGAAATACACATAAACCTAGTAACAACTTGGTTATTTTCAATGTCTCATCACAAGAAGTTCCCAATTAGTAAAACACCAGGTTAAATGAAACCCAAATTCCAGAAGAAAGCTATGTACACAATGTGACCCCAGAAAACTCAAGAATTTTCCCACCTCTTCAGACATTTTCCAATTTCCATATCTAGTTTGACATTTAGCATGCTGTACCAGTCACTTGCTACAGATCGCAAATGTTCGACTGAAACCTTAAAAAGGAGTCACACAAACTGCATCTCCACGTAGCCTTTACAAAAACAGATAACGAAGTATCTAAGAAAATCACCCACTTTCTCTTAAGCAGTTCCCAGGCAAGAGAAATTTATACTTGTCCGCCTTCTCCAGAAGATATGATGGAAGATGAACAGCTGAGTAGGAATGAGGAATTGGTCCCATTTTCCCAATAATTTCCTTGAATGTGTACTCCTCTGGAAGCATATCAAATAAATCAGCACCCTTGCAAATTACTCTCTGGATTCTTTCAGGGTTCAAGTAACGTTTGAACCTGACTCTATCAAAATGACTGTAAGCTTTCATCTTAAATATAAACTCGCTTATACGGCGGAAACAAAAGCTGCAGTGCCACCCTGCATCTGCCAAAATGTCATCTGCCTGGCGATAATGTGCATACTGCGTCGTGCCTGTCTGATATCTGTGGACTGAAGCTCTCCAGCTGTTATTGTCCACGAGAAACTCAAAAGAGTAAAGATAATTTTTCAGCCGGAGATGAAGAACTGAAGGAATGTCATCGCACCACCTCAAAAGATTGATAGTGTGTCTGCTTGGTATCTCATCAACATCTGACATTATAAGCAAGTCATCATCAGAAATCCCTGCTATTTTGATAAGTCGATCCAATGCCACTCGTTGGAATGCCTCTTCGATAAAAGGGTTTTCCCCTTTCCTAGACCTCCCTCCGACGGTTCCATAGGTCAACCTGGGCTCAACAAATTTGAACTGATCTCGATGGTTGGCAAAATAGAGAAGCTTTTCTGTCCCGGTGAAGGTTGAATTAGACTCAAGGAGAATGAACTGTGTGATGTAAGGGTACAATTCTTTCCATCGCAAAGTAAGGATGTCCAGTTCATTACTGAATAACACTGCATCATAAACACGTCTTGGGAACTCACGAATTCCCCAACCGTGGAGTTTGCAGAGGTTCTCCATTGACACATTCTCATGATAATAGTGTGGGATTTCATTGAACTGTTTTGGTGGAGATTCCCATATCGGCCGCAAGAAGTATGAGATCTTCTGTCCATGCATGTAAATACCATAGACACATGGTGGCACGAGTATAAATAGAAGCAAATACATCTTTAAATCCATGCCACGAAGGATACACCTGATTCTGGACATACTCAAAACTCGGCTCGAGTCCTGCAGATCAATGAATTTCACAATGTAAGTCAAAATGATTTCAGAAAGAAATACAAAGCAAACCAAATTACTTGTAGATGATCAATGTAATAAATTGTCATATAAAACCGATGTAAAATGAGCATGTAGAAAAAGA
Source organism: Populus nigra (assembly GCF_951802175.1). NCBI lineage: Eukaryota > Viridiplantae > Streptophyta > Magnoliopsida > Malpighiales > Salicaceae > Populus > Populus nigra. Next base: position 14,772,904 of record NC_084857.1, read on the forward strand.
ATATGTAACAGAAATAAATAAATAAACAACAATTTCTCCTAAAAGCAGAATGCCCTGTTCGAGTCCAGTATGGATGAGAGAATGCAAAGAAAATCATTCAATAAACCAGCATCTCAAATATTCTCTCTTCTTAAACACAAATTATCCTTGAAACCAGATAAAGTGGAGACATTTTATAATCAGAGCTTCCAGACGGCCAAAATCGAAAAGGCCCAGATTGAAAATTCATTATTTATTAAATTAAAAAAAAAGGCCTTATTCTTTTAGATGCCCGACCTTAAAATACCTCAACCGTGATCCTTTCAAATCCTCAAACAAGTCCCAGATTAAATCAAAAACTCAATAAATCTATCTACGAACAAGAAAGAAAAATCCAAGAAATCCCAAGTCCGATAACAAAACATCTATTTTTCATGGCATAATCCAGAATTCAAAGAACAGGCATGTATAGTTATCAGATATATATATATATATATATATATATATATATATATATATATATATATATATACAAATGCAAAAAACGAAAAGGCCTAAATAAATCTCATACATATCAAAATGGGTTCGAAATTACCTGGCCACAAAAATCACCACAGATATCATCAGTCTTCTTAGAGCAGTAATGGCCGCCATTTTCATTCATCATCCACCACATTTTTTTAAAATTATATATTTTCTGTTTTTCTACAACTGCTCTAAAAAAATCAGATCAAAACCCAAAAACAAGAAGAAAAAAACCAAAATGGTTTTTCTCCACTCCCTGCAATAACTATCTTTCGAAATCGCCCTCCTCGATCTCCGCTTGTTTCTAGCTAGCCGCACAACCAGTAAATTTAGCCGTTTATGCCCCTCTCTCTCCAAAAAAAATGGTTCTATTTATAAAAAAAACGATAAAAACTTTTTAGCAAAACAGATAGAATCCCTCGATCATCTCCAAGATTAACGAGCTTAATTATTTTTTTTTCTGAAAGAACAAAGTAACGTAGCTTCTCTGTAAATTGGGTGGCAGTTGTAAAGAAAAAGGGCCCTCTATTCTAATTCCATGCTTCGATGCGTCCATCAAAACATATACAGGGAGGGGGAGATTTTAATATTAAAAAAAAATGTTAATCGTCAATTGACTAAAATCCCCATCCTTTTGTGGTCTTGACTCCCTTCTGGAGGTTAAATCAGCGTGGACAATTCGGGAATTTAGGAAATAGTTGGACTTTGGAGACTGTCGTTTGTTGCCTTGCCTTGCCTTGCCTTGCCTTGCCGGGCTTGATCCCAACGCGTCTATTGACTTGTCTTAAATTCAAGAACTAGGCAAACAACCAAGTCTTTCTTAATTTGCGTGACCATTTTCTTTTTTTCTTTTTTTTTTCTTGTTCACCTATCATTTTTGTTGCATCATTTTACTTTTAAATTATAGTGTTTGAAGAGTGGAAAAAAAATAATAATGTATCAGGCTTGGATTTTAATGCGTTATTTGTAATGTGATTTTTATAATTATTTGAAGATATTATATTTATAATCCTGTTAAGTTGCTCATTATTTTTACTCAAAGTACAAATATTTTATAATTATACTACTGATTACAATGATGAAGAAAAATAAAAATATATTATTACCCTAAAAAAAAGAGAATATTGTTCAATTCATAACTCATCGTATGCTTATGATCTACAAAATTTATTGAAATACTCAATGTTTGTAAAGGAAAGAAATTCGAGGTTTATAGTTATTTTTTTTTATTAATATGGATGTTTGGGTCAGTTTGCGTGTACTTCAATTAATTATATGGACTCTAAAGTTAACGATCATGTAAACCCTCAGTGACCCTGAGGTTTATGAGACTTGAATTGGTGACCTTTAGGGAATAAACCTAGAGTTTGACCAGTTATTATTATTTCATCAAATTGATATTTATATTTTTTTTATAATTTGTTTTAAGATAATTTAATGATATTAAACGTGTTGAATTGTCTTTTATCTTTGTAACATGTATGTTTTTTTCATAATATATGACACAAGAAAACCATGCCCATCAATTTTATTCGAATGTTTGGTTAAGTCATAGTTAGACGGTACATTTGCATAATTTAAAAGAACAGGGACTAGTTTGAAATCTCTAATCAATAGCGGCACGACTAATCCGTTGTGGTTACTTTACTAATCCTATTCCTTGTGTATCTTGACACATGTCATGTGTGTGCTGTGTTTAATGGGATTTATGTATTATTATTAGAAGGTATTTTAAAGTATTTTTTATTTAAAAATATATTAAAATAATTTTTTATTTTAAAAAGATTATTTTGATATTAATTTAAAAATATATAAAAATTAATTTTATATAAAAAAATTTAAATTTTTAGAAAACATGTTTTGAACTACGCTCCAAAGATTTTTCTGAACTTATTTTTTAAATTTTATTTTTCTTGAGAGGACTTTGAATTGTGATTAGCAGCACATGGCATAATTAGAGACGAGAGGAAGTGTCTTTATTGACCATAATATTTTTTTTCTACCACTTTTTTCTTCAATTACCTTAATCTTCATTTATTTGAAAATTCAAAACCAACTAAAATGAAAAGAAAAATTAAAACAATAACCAATAACACGTTGAAATGTGTTATTTTTTTTTTGTGTGAGACGCTATATTTTAAAATATGAGAAATTAATTTGTATATTAAAAATTGTAATTTCATTTTTTTATATAAAAATGATATCCATGAATAATAATAAAATCTCATGTTTATGCATAAGGAAGGAATACAATTTACAAAATATTTAATAATCTTATATACATGAAGGAAAGAAAAAAGGAATCAAATCTAATAACTCTATTTCCGAGAGAGCAAAATATGTCAAATTTAAATTTATTTGGTGGAGGCTGCAATTATATTTAGAATATTAATGTTGTTGCGGTTATTTTTTAAAATATTTTTTATTTAAAAATATACTAAAATAATAATTTTATTTTATTTTTTAAAATTTATTTTTAATATTATCATATCAAAATAATTTAAAAACACATAAAAAATAATTTAAAATAAAAAAATAAAAAAAATCAATTTTTAAAAAACCCTTGAAAAACACAAAAACAAACCATCTAATATATCTCCTTCAACCGTGGCCTGGGCCTATCCATGTGGCATAAGTTGGCCACAGACACGTGTATATTCCAGGGCTAAGTTTTCAAAAGCTTAACGCGGAGGGGTGACTGGCGGTGCAAAATTTCCTTGGAGGTTGAGGATGCTAAGTTTATAAATACTCTTTTCTTTTTCTTTTTTCAAACCACAAATTCATCGTGACTGAAGTATTTGGAAGGCCTTGAATGTGGATCCATTCAGTAATCTCCATTCTCAACCATGTTTAATATTACTTCCTCCTTTTCTTTTCTTTTATCTCAAAACCGAATATATATTATTCAAAAAAATTTTGTTGAAGTGATTGAAAATGTTTTTATTGTATTTATAAAGCATTTAGGGCAAATCTTAAATCTTATATAAAGAGAGTCGATCAAAATAGACAAGAGTTTGTTTCGAAGTGTGGTTGTAATTGTTTTTTAAAGTGCTTTTCACTCAAAAATATATTAAAATAATATATTGTTTTATTTTTTAAAAATCATATTTGATATCAGCGCATCAAAATGACTTAAAAACACAAAACAATATTAATTTGAAACAAAGAAAAAAATTTTATTTTATTTTTAAAATATTTTTGAAACACAAAAATAAAAAAATAATAATTCATTACCCTCGTTTAAATACAATCCTCTTAGGACCTTAGATTATAAATTTTCTTTAACACTCCTTCTTTTTCTTATTCTAAACAAGTTAAATCCAAATCATAACTTTTCATCCCAAAATTACTTCAAATTCTCTTTCTGTTTTTTTTTCCTCGAGGAGCTCTCATTCTCTATAAGGTTTTTCCTTTCAATTCTTATATTGCTACCTTAATAAATGCCCTTTGATCTACACTAACCTCTATTATCTCCAACGTATGTTTTGTCAAATCTAAAAATAATGTCTCTTTCATCTATTTATTGTTCTATTTCCCCCATTTCTTTTTTATTTTGATGGTGAAAAGTGAGTTTTAGTTCAATTTTTCTTGATATCTTCCTTTAAGGACTTGTTTTTTTTTTTTTTTCTTTGTGGGTTTTGTTTATCTTAAATGCTTCAATGTTGTGGTTAATGTAAATTCAAAGTTTAAGAGTATAGATGAAAGTTTAAAAGTTGAGTAACAAGTAAGGTCAGTCATAGAATTTCATCGAGTTTTACCTGGTCAACCGGGTCACGAGTCAACCTAGATTTTAGGTTGAGTCAACTCCTTGCCTTGCTTTTTCTTTAACCCAGACCGGTTTAAATCTCGGGTCAATTGAGTCTAAAATTAACTTGTTAAACCAGTTCGAGTTTGATAATTAAGGTTTTTATGATGTCTAGTAAGACAACAAGTGTTTTCAAAATTTTATTATATCTTTTGAACAAAACTCAAATAGTTATGATATATGACTATTTGCAAAATTATAAACAAATATGCAATGTTTCTTCTATTTGTTTCTCATAAAAACAATTAAAGCAATTCTTGGTATCGTTGTATAATTACAAAAATGCTTTTTTTTAATCTAATAACATTTTTTTGGTAATGAAAATGAATGACACTTTGAAAATAATGTTATTTCTCATGGAAAAGACAAACAAATTTCAAATTCTTCTAATACTATTTACAAGGAATTTATACAATGAATATTAAAGGTGTTCATGATTTGGTTTGATTAAGTTTGGGTTTCAAAATCCAATCAAATCAGGAGATGTTATTTATTGAAAATATATCTTATATTCAACCAAAAACCAGTTCAAACAAAACTAGTTTGGTTAAGTATATGTTAGTGTTTTTTGGATTAAAAACCAGAAAACCTAACATATATTAAATGAGATTTTTTTTAAATGAACCTATATTAAATTGGGCTTTAGTAATTTCTAGTTAAGTTTTGTTTTTTATAAGCTTTTTAAGCAAAATTTTTTTTATTAGGCTTTTTAATAAAACCATTTCAACTCCATAACTAAATTGAAAATTGAAATTAACAAGAATCCAATTAGATATTTGCATTTTTTTCCCTACAAGGCCAATTCACTACACTATACAATATGAATGATCAAATTTGTGTTACTATAACTCTATTGAGCCTTTTATTTTTTGTTTATAGGTGTATATAAATTTTTAGTCTAATAAAAAAGACCATACTCTAAAGACTAAGAAACTATAGACAACTCATATTAATAAAGATTCATACTAGAAATAAGCAAATACATTAGCAACAGATAAGCAAATCTAATACAAAAAAAATCTAGATTAGCATAAATTTAACAAAAACATCTAGCACAGTTTAAAGAAAAAAAATCTAGTAACAGTAGAATCTAGAAAATCCAACAACAATAAAAGCCAAAATATCATGCAAAGTTAATGCTATAAAGAAACTCTAACAAATTAGCAACAAATTAGATTTTGATTAGTAAAAGAATTAACAATGCAAAATTATAAGGGAATAAACAAGGTAAAGTAAGTCAATTGTCCACAATAATTATATTCCATCATTTCACCAACATCATCAACATTAGTTACAATCATTATAGAATTTCAACTTTCATCAAATTCTGCAAAATCATAAATTAAACATGTTAGATTAAACATATGTAAAGAAATTATAATATAAAATAACTAATTTTAAATTTATAAGACAAATCATCTAACTCAATCATATCAAAATTTTCAATATAATCCATGAAGGCTCTAATGTTGATTGGAATTGGTGTTAAATACAACCAATTCTGATAAAAAAAAAACAAGTGCGTGCTAATTTGTTGAAAAAAAAACAAGTGTGTGCACCACTGATAAAGAAAAAATAGATCTAATATACAACCATTAGTGTTGAAGTTTACTTCAGGAAAAAAAATAGTAGATACTGACATTTCCACCACATGTGCTGCCTTAAAAAATATCTTATATTTTATAGCATTACAACTTTATCAACCTAAAATATCTAATTTGAAATCATTACGATCATTAAAAGCATCATCTAAATACCTCTCAACCTTATTTTTTTTTTCTCTCCACATCATCTTCCTCCTTTAAATGTTTTTTAAATTGAAAAGTCAAGTCATTTGACATATCATATATCATAATCAAATCAACATTAACATCATGTTTATTTCTACTAATTTCAGTAACATGCAGAATCTTAACTTCCTCATCAACTTTCATATAATACTCATACAATCTTAACAAAGTATCTGTAACTTTCTTTGTGAAATTTTCAGCTTTTTCAACATCATATAATCGTCCAGAATAAAATCTCATATATTTCAATTTGAAACATGTTTCAGCTTTTTCAACATCATATAATCGTCCAGAATAAAATCTCATATATTTCAATTTGAAACATGGATCTAACACAGTAGTTCATACAACAACAAAAAAATTTATCTTCACCCCCCCAATATTTCTAATACTTTATTATAATATTCTTAGCCATTTCACCTAAAACAATATCTTCATTTCTACAAAGTTGAGATATGTCTATGTGTATGGAAATCAATTTATGACAAAAAGAATCAGATGTCACATACAAGAAGTTAGAAAATTTAATTATAAGTGTAAAATAGTTTCAAGAACTTCACAAAATATTTAATATTTTCCTACTTTTCTAAAGTATAAGGACCTATTTTTTTTTCCCTTTGAATCAACCTTGAAGTAACTCAAATACCTAGAATCAATTTCTTTTAACCTAAAAAAAAACCACCTTAAATGTTTTAGTAGTTTCTAGCATCATACACATTGAGTTTTATCTATTTGCAACATTTAAGCGAACTGATTTTCTACTCCCAATTTTCAACCTCTTTGCACATTGATTAAATACAATTTGCATAAAAGGAGAAAATCTAATAAATCTTATTGCATTCCTAATCTTAACCACAAACTCATCAATATCTTATAATCTCGCAAATACAATAAGATTAACAATATGTGCATAATATCTAACATACATGAACTCATTTGACAAGATATTAGTTGCTCAAACCATTTATTACCCTCTTCAAATATTTAACAATCAAATTATTTGAACTTGTATTATCTATTGTAACCATTAAAATCTTATCAATTTCTCATTCTAACAAGAAACTCTCGAACGTTTAGCCAATTGTCTCACCTTTATGATTAGAAACTTGATAAAAATTTATAATTTTCTTATTTAAGTTCCCATATTATCAATTTAACAGGTAGTAAAACACTTAAAATTAATATTTTGGATTGATGTACAAATATTAGTTGTTAAACATACTCGTTAATCCCTAAGAACTTTCTTTAATTTTACCTTCTTATATAATCATATATGTTTTCAAATAATTTCTCAAAATCATCAAATGACAAGGAACTTTAAATTTTGGTTGCATTAACCGACAAAATGACTTAAATCATTAGTTCTCTATAAAGTTAGAAGACGACTTATCAAGTATAATCATTTTTGTCACGGCTTTCCTACACTCATTATAATTATAACATATTGTCTTAATAATCACCAAATCTTCCTCTCCCTTATTATTCCTATTTATTTTAGGCTTAGGTTTTAAAACCAAAGTTTTCTTTCGTTCGATCAATCACAAAAGAAATTTTTTTGCATACACTTAGACAACTCCACATATTACTTATCCCATTAAGTATAGTATAACCAGTATAGTCTTTTTCGTAATATATAAATACAGTTTGAGGAGTTTTAAGACATCATATTTTTAAAAGTGATCCTAAATTTAGAATGTTTTTTTTATTAGATCTAAAAGGTGGATGTTATTACCTTTAGTATTACTATTTGTACTAGAGGTAGTAACTAGAACAAGTGAAGGATTGGATTCTAAACTTGAAGGATTTGATTCTTTTGGTGTAGGATCTTTTGATTATCCATCTGGAATAAAAAACAACATTCATAATATGAATCAACTAATAATTAATTGTAAGTTTAATAAAAACTATGGAACAAAGTTATTAAAAGGTTAGGAATGTTAACACGGTACTAAAATGCTCGTAGAAATAACAAATACCATTTAATCATACTATCTCATTAAATCAGGTGAAGTTAATATGTATTAGATAAATGCAACAATAATAATGCACCTTATAAGAAATGAAACCCATCTCTCTTATATGCCAAATTTTATTAGTGAAAATTGTAGCTGAATCTTACATTCAAATCCAAAATAATAGAGGGGTGGTGAAGACGAAGAAATATACATATTATTCAAAACTAACATGATTTTAGGTATTCTATTAAATTAGATAATTACAGAATCACTAATAAAAAAAAGACATTATTTCATGCATTATATAAAAAAATTCATTATGATTTTTTGCATTGATTTTGATTTTCTTTCTGGACCCATATTAGGTTCTTGTCATCAGAATAATATGAAGAGATTAGAAATCTCTTTTTTGCATTCTTAGCAAGTTGTATACTAAGAACAATAATACCATTCCAGATTATTGTTAGCCAAGAAACTCAAGTTATCAAGAATAACCCCTTTAACATTTTCAAATATTAACAGTAAATGTCAAAAAGAAAGGTAAGCATTAAAATCAATGGACTCCTCATTCCATGACTCAAGAACTAGACTCAAGAATGACAACTTAAATGTTATATATAAAAAAGAGAATTTTACACCTTACAAACTCAATGTAAACCCCAAATCTCAAACCTTTCAAGCTCAATAACTAGACCCAAATCAAAATCAGTATTATTGTATTTTTTTCAATTTAGATCTCACAAAAATTGATAAGAGATAGGAGAAAAAACATAATAGTTAAATTACATGAAATAATTAAAAATTTTCAAAATAGATTTAGAAAAACCATAGCTATTAGTTCAAATCCAAATTAGAAAAAACTAAAAGAGAAAATGCAAGATTACCTTAGATAAAATAACTTTGTGTATGACCCTTTATACTCCATATTACCTCGGTGTTATGATTGTTTGACATATAAAATAGTATTGATTGTGTGACTTTTCCTCATTCTTATAGGCTTAGAGGAATTGTGTATACACTTAGATGGATTAACATATTTTGTTTTTGTATGTATTTCTATACACTTTTTTATGGATCAATATATTTTGTTTTTGTTTTTATTTTATTTTGGTTTCTCATTTAGAGGAACCAGAGGCCGAGTGGTAACCCAACATCATTGGGATCGGCCAAGCATTGAGCCCAATCATGTATAAGTTTAGCGATCTATCAGATCCAACTCTCTTGGGCTCAACCAAGCATTGAGTTCAGGCATGAATGGGTTTGGCGACTACCAAACCCATCTCTCCTAAACTCGGCCAAGAGCCGGGCCTAATCATGTATGGGTCTAACGATTTGCTAGACCCAACTCTCTTGAACTTGGCTAAGATTATAGCCCAATCATGTATAGGTATGATGATTTGTCAGATTCAACTCTGGTTAGCTTATTTAAGTGCTGAGCCAAAACATGTATGAGGTCCAACGATTTACTAAACCCAACTCTCCCGGGCTTAGCTGGGTTTTAAGTCCAAGCGTACAAAGATATTCTCTTTGATCAAGTGAGATATATTTTTTCTCTTAGACAAAGGAGATGATGGGTTATAAAGATCCAATGGAATCCTTAAAAGAGAAGGTTCTTGATCTCCATTTTTCATTGTGAATTTATTTTAAGAGTCTCTCTCTAAAATATCATTGTATTTTCTCTCAAAAAAATATTTTTGTAGGTACCAAGTACCAGCTACCTTGGCTAAAAAAAATAAATTAGATTGTCAGAATCATGAAATTAACCGATTGTCCAATACATGTGTCTTATTCTTAAGTTACTTGTATTATCATCATTTTCTTATGCATTAAATTACGAAAATCAACTTCCTATCATATAGTCAAAATCTGAAGGATAGATGGAAGACAAATAAGTGGTCCAGTTGTATGATTCATCTTAATGCAAGAAGATGGAGCCACTTCCATGGAAAATTGAACATGCCAGCTCTTGATTAATTAGAAAGTTCCAATCATGCCTTAAGTGGGGGTGGTGTCCGTTGTAACGGGCGATTTGGTCTGCCCACGGAACGACTTGGGTGCCCACAATGGTTGACACGTGACACATTTTTACTAAACTGAGATTGGACGACGCAAGGGCTGCTTCACTTCTAATCCTTAATTACTAGGCGGAGCCCACGCGTCACAAAAAAAAAAAAACAAAAAAAAGAAGAGGAAAACTGCACCAAAATCCCATCATTCATGTATTTGCGCAAACGTATACACTAATACATATTATTAACTAATTAATTAATTAAAAGAACTTAAAATGCTTGGGGAATTTAATTCACTGTAGCTTTTTTTTTGCCGCCTCTCATATTTCACTATAAATTATAACAATGCCATTTTTTAATTTTAATACTCGAATATTTTTCTTTTTGATTTGATATTTTTATGATTAATTGCTTCTGATCTATAAAAATAAAAAAGAAAAATTTAAAAATAAAAAACCAAAGTGAAAAATATAGGAAAGTAGATGGCCATTTACAAATTGGTGCTAAAAGTCTTCTTTGGTCCATGTATTATCTTGTGAAGTTCTTTTTAGCCCCTTAGTTTTTGAAAATTTTGTTTCAATATATATCTTTATTTTGTTTAATTTTTAGTTTTTGAGTTTCAGAAAATAAAATGAAAATCATTAAATTATAAAAAAAGTGATAAAAAATCATTGGTCGGCAAGATTTCAACGGCAAGAAAAATCAATCTTAATTTCAAAGAGTTGTTTTCAATTAAAAAAAAAATCTATTATATGTTTTTTCAATCTTTATCTAGCATGAAAAAGATAGATTATAACTATGGGAGTTTTTAATTAAAGTTGATTATTGGTTTTTTAACCAATTGTTGGAAAATTTAAAGCCATAAATGGTTCTATTTATGTTTTTCAGCATTTTTAGATCTTTTGGAATATAAAATTGTTGAAATTGACTTTTTTTCTCCAAGAAGTTGAGAAAATCCGGGATTTTTAATTTCTTTTTAAATTTATATTTTTTAATCCAAAAAGTTAAAAACCTAACTTTCTAGCCACCTAAAATATCACCTGCTCAACTAGAGATGAAAAGTCATCTAGATGTTCTTATTAAAACAAAAAAATTGGACGAATAATGCCTCGTCTGCCCCCAACTTAGCAAAAACACATAAAAAATAAAATGAGCGATTGCGCGGGCCTGCCCACCTTAAGACCTATAAGAACAATAAGTGGGCCAACTTGGAGCTTTAAAGGGCTGGCATCTCCATGGGCCTGAACTTTCAGTAAGGATCACTTTCCTATCAAGGTTTCGACTATGAACAGCCCATTTACTCTTCTGTTTGTTCTGGCTATTCGCATTCATTTCCTCTGTTTTAAATTTGGTCAGTCGCTCTCTGTGGTTTTTTTTTTTTTTTTTAATTTTGTCTGGTTTTAAAGCTAGCCAATTAGGCCTTGTGTCCTTTGATTTTGTCCAACATTAGAGAACACAAGGTCTGAATGACCCAAATTAAGAATAATTGAAGGGTCTCAAGGACTGCCTTCCAGATAACCTGATATCTGATCATTTTAGATCAACTGCGGCATGCTTATTTACTGGAAAATAATTTTTTTTGAAAATAAATTTTAAAAAGGTAAATTCTAGAAAAGTGAATTATTTTCCGATGTTTGGTAGTATAATAAAAAATAAGTTGGAAAATATTTTCTAGTATTTGGTTATGTCATGGAAAATAAACTGGAAAATAACTTACTAATTTTTTATTTTTTTCAAGTTTATTAAAATAATAAGGAACAAACTTGCAAATTAAAAAGTTGAATGAGAATGAAATTGAAAAAACAAAATTTCATAAATTATCTCAAATAAAATAAATAATAATCAAAATAATAAAGATCAAATTTAAAAATGAAGAAATTAAAATAATAATAATTTCAATAAAATAATAAAGATGAAGAAATTAAAATAATAATAATTAAAATTTCATAACTTATTTCAAATAAAATAAGTAACAATTAAAAGAACAAGGACCAAATTTAATAAATAAAAAATTTCAATTAAAAAATATAAGGGAAAAGCAAATAACAACTATAAAAATGAGAACCAAAATTAATATAAAAATTAAATTCTAAGGGATGAAATTAAAAAATAAATATTCAAAACAAAATATATATAGCAATCAAAAGTTTGATGACCAAATTTGATATAATCAGCAAATAATATTACATTTCTAAATTTTTTATAACTTCTGAAAAGTGTTTTTCACCTAAAATAAAAAAAAAACACTTTCCTGAAAATCAAACTAAATTTTTTTTATTGAAAAGTGTTTTTCGTTGACCGAAAAATATTTTTTATTGATCAATTTTTTAATAACAAATAAAAACAAAAAAATTTAAAAAATAGTTTTCAAAAATCATTTTCAAAAAAACAAACACGGCTCGGGACTGTATGCACTTTGAGAGAACCAGAACGCAATCAAACCCTGTTTTGGTGGGCATGTCCCTGTCAATGTGCCCTTACCAATTGCTACCGGCCACATGCATGGCTCTCACTGGCATTCTGGCTCTAATACGAACAACGCTAGAGCCTAAAACCTGAAATTTAGAGTCCTTAGAGACGATCTTCACATGCTTGAAGGAATGGTGTTTGTCTCATGGGTGTTCCAGTCTTGTCCTTGTACAAACACACACTTGTCCATATTCATAAACGTAAGGCCGCATGGTAGTGGCAGTGGGGCTGCCCTTTTTTGGGCATCAACAGCTTCTATTTCCTGTCAAATGGAGCCCAAATCCTGATCATAGTGCTTCGAAGCTTACACTCTGGCCCTGTGCATGGTACAGGTGTTTGTTCTTCTCGCTTGTTAGCACGGGCTTTTGATTTGTTATTTATGTTCTGACCATTATGCGAGCTAATTATCCTTGGAGTACAGGATACAAGGATAGAATCAAGCTCAAAAACCAAGCATGCTTAAAGTGGCGAAGGGCCATCTACCTTGTCTTGGAGCTTTGCGGGTAATAAAACAGATGAAAAGCAAGCACCCCGAGGTAAATCCTTTGAAAAACACATCAATGCTTGAGATCATGTTTTTTTCTTTTTTTCTTTCTTTCCCATTTGAGATAATTTGCCCCTGAAAATACAATCTTAACTATTAAAACTTGGGACCTCAATTTCACTTGAAAGTTTTTTATTCGAGTTCTAAAAAGGATGGAATGAAATTTTATTAAAAAAAGAGTTATCTGTATCATATAGTTCAAGAATCATAGAATATTCATGTTCCATAAAAAAACAAAAAAACAATATATGATCTTGACCTTGAACTGAGAAAAATAACATAAAATATATTTGCAATTTAAAAAAGATTCCATCCTTGATTTTCTCATCTTAAATTTACAAGAGTAAGTTTAAATCCCTCTTGAAAATCCCAATCATTGATTCTCAAATGGATTCAAAGAACAGCATGTATCTTGTTCTTGAGAAAATAAAGAAGAAAAAGCTGGGGATAGATAACTCTTACAGAAAAGAAAACCTTATTATAATGAAATAAAGAATACTTAATTCAACGAGAACATTTTTCTTTTGGTAGAAACCTTTTTCTTTCTCCGCCCCTCCTTTTAATAAAAAAAAAAAGTTGACCAACATTTGCTCTTCGATCGGTACCACTTTGTCGATGGATCCTCATGATTATCCTTCTCTTTTTGCCCTGAGGGTATATACTCAGGTATATACATATACATACACATATCAGTGCTGCTAGCACACAGGGCTTGAAAATTGAATATTCCCCTACTCTTCTTAAAGACTTGCTTTCTGCAACGAAAATAGACAACTCATGTTACACCGTAGAATCGCTTTCCTTGTAGGAATCTCCCACAGGCTTACGAAGATTTAAGCATACAAGTTTCATGTTTTTTGTTTTCCTCGAAGAATCTTCAAGAAAACGACATGATGTAAATCTTAGTTGATATATACTAAATAATTCTTAATCTTGACACTGTGTAATGTACCCTTTTGTAGACTGCCTTTTGCAAACGAAGGAACACATCACTGTATCAGCAATAGCATTTGTGATTTATGACTAACGTAATGATTGGACAATATCCATAAAGCAAGCTCAGCCAGACTCGAACGACACGTCTGCATGAGCTCACCATCGAGGTAGAGTTTATCTTGGCCACTGTTAGAGCAGAGATCATCAGCCATTGTTATCTTTTTCCTTATCGTTTGATTATCTTCGTCAAACATTGTTAGTAAAGTTGATATGAAGCAACCCACAGCACAGTAGTTTACAAAAGAAGGTCAATTCCTTTTCCTTTTTTTTACGAATGACGACGACCGAGCTGCAGTGATTTGTTGTTTGTATCTCCTAGCAGCAGTGGTAATAATCTCCGATTTCACTGGTGCTGATTACGCTTATTACTCTAGTAAAAACAAAATGATTGGAGAGACAAATTCCTTTCTTTCCTCTTATTATCTTGCCGTGATACTCCTTCCTGACTACCGAACAAATCAGTATAATGTAAGATCATGATTGATATTTTAATTGATACCACTTTTCAGAAATACTGATATCTCATCATTTTTATTTTACTTTTTTTATAAATGGTCGAGGTGTATTACTTGTTAAGAATTAGATAGATGATCCACTTTTCGCTGCTACCGGGTTAATTTTTTTTATAACTTAAAAAAACAATGCTCATCAAGTTCTATGATTGTATTTTAAAGAATGAAAAACAATTCATGACTCGGCATAGTAGAAAGAAAACTTTAAAAAATAATGATTATCAATTTCTAAAAATTAAAATACACAAGGATAGAACTGGAAAAAAAATCAATGTAAAAAAAACAAAGCACCATAAAAACCAAGTGAGATTGTCAAATCCTGCAAGTTGGATCATATGGACAAGATAATCTAATAAAAGGTAAAACATGAAAAAAATAAAGTTTAGTTTTAATTTTAAAAATATTTGAACTTCAAAAGATAAAATAAAAAAAATAGAAAAAACAACTTCAAAAGAAATTGAGAGAGAATTGATTAAGTGTAAGACGAGAAAAAATCTGGTTGATCTATATTTCGATTAATCCAGAAAAAATCAAGCCAAAACTCGTCGATTATTTTTTAAAGCATGGAATGGAGGAGTAACAAAACTAAATTTTATTTTTTTATAGTCTAATTAAAATGGTATCATCTTGAATTCTTAATATATTATGAAAAGAAAATTTTATTTTAATTGATATCCATGTATATGAACTAATTAAGATCAACTTTCCCAGACCGATTAATAAAAGAAAGGAAAAAACCAATTATAGGAGAGAAACAATCTAAATTATTAAAGGTTGGTCGGGCTGGCTACTTAACGATTAACAAGTAAAGGATTAATATTTCCACACTATTATACGATCTTAATTTGAACACTCATGCTGTGTAACTAGAAAATTAGTGAGGTCTTGATGGGATTCTACCATGCCTAATTAAAAGCCATCAACGCCGTCTTATCATGCTTCTCCATTTCCACCACTGACTAAGCACCATTTCTCCATGCCTGCCTCCTCCTTCCTTCGGGAAATATATATATAAACTTAAATATGTGAAGAATGTGATTTTCTTAAGAACTAAATTAAGACAATAAATTGTTCTTTTGGGGGATTCTTTTTTTTTTTAAAAAAAATGAAGCCGAATGAGAATACTGTGTGCTGTCGACCCAACTTAATTAAGCCCCTAATTTAATTAAAAACAAGTGGAATTAACCGAGCGTATGAAAAGGAATTAAAATAAAAAGAAAGAGGAGGATGTATTCCATGTGAAAAAGGAAAGAAAGAGGAGGGGGACATGGATGATTGGATTAGTACTAATCATGCACAAAAACATCTCAATATCAACTTTCTTTTTTCCTTTTTCTCCACGGTCAATAATAAGCTAAAGCTGAAACGCATTTTTTGTCGTGTCACACTCATCTGGCCTATCCATGCAGTGCACGCGAATCTTTGACAAACTGCAGATGAAGATCAAGGTGGGTATAACTCGGGGAACCGCAAGTTGTGTTTTCTCATCATTTACCAACTACAATTGTGATTTTCAAGCTTTCTTTACCTTTTTTTTTTAATTGTTGACTAATTGTCCTTGGAAATCCTCCATTACTTGTCCTTAACCCACCTAATATTCGACATTAACAAGACAAAGGGATGGTAAAGCACTGTTTCAGGGTAAATATATCATCATTAATCTCTTTTACGGGAGGAGAAATTGTTGAATTAAGCCTGCAATATTCCCATTTAGGCAAAAGACTTGATTAATTCTTTAAATCTTAGCTCATTTGACATTAGTGTTCTTTTCTTAAGAACTCGAATACGTAGTACAAACTTCATCTATAGCTTTTCTATTGTATTATTTTTAAAAAATAAAAAACAAGATCTATGCAGCCTGTATATGTATGTTCTTGTGAAATGCATGAAGAATTTAAAAAGACGCCATAAATCTCTCAGATTTATCCTCACATGCACGTCTTCTTCGTTAATCCACTCGCTATAGAGCCCCTTGCACAAGGATGACATGACATGCATAATTATTCGAGAAATGGTCCAATTAATGCTGACAGGATTCATTACCAAAAAGTTAATTTTATACGGTCCTGCTGATATTATATTAATTATAAATTTATCGATTAATAGCCTGAAGGATTTGGGAACGTTCTTCATTTGCCCTTGATATTGTGATAAATACTGCCCATATATATATATATATATATATATATATATATATATATATATCTGAATAGAGGGCTAGATTTTTTCTTCAGGACAGAGGATGGGGATATTGGACTGATATATAAAATGGCGAGCCTATGAAATCATGCCACCGAATTATATATATAAAAAAACGGAATTGTCATATGGCATAATAATATTTAAGGGGGAAATTAAATAATTCATAAATTATGACTAAATTAAACTTTGAAAATTAATAAAACCAGTGGAAAACAGCAATTTTGATTATCCCTCTTCCATCAGACCACATTATACATAAAAAATCCACAACCTTTTCCTTTTTATGTCCTCTCTGAAACCAAGAAAAGAGCTAAATCTTTGAACATTCAAATTCCATTACCAAAAGTCTGGTTTTTTTCCTGAAAATCAGACCAAAATAACGGCTGGACATAAAATAGAAAGTGTACGCTGACTGTTGATGCTTAATTGGCAATTTTACCTAAGATTAGACTCATTAGGCAACACGAAGTCCCCACAAGATGTCTGAGTAAATGAGAAAGGGTACCACTTTGGAAAGCTGAAAGTGAGTTCTGGATCATCCATGGCCGGATATTGGTGCTAATATATCGTTCCTGCAGAGGTTCTGAGGTCCCAGAAAATGTGAAAGATACAATTCATCCTACACAAAACAAAATAACCAGCACGCAGTATCGACCAATTTGTCGTATCCTAGCTGTGGGGATCGCTACTTAGTGTGCCACTATATATTAACTTAACTGTTGTTGTAAAATGTTTTTTATTTTAAAATATTTTTTTATTTTTAAAAATTAATTCTAATACAGGACATCAAATCAAAACGATATAAAAACA
Organism: Populus nigra; assembly: GCF_951802175.1. NCBI lineage: Eukaryota > Viridiplantae > Streptophyta > Magnoliopsida > Malpighiales > Salicaceae > Populus > Populus nigra. Next base: position 14,790,500 of record NC_084857.1, read on the forward strand.
TAAAAAATAATTTTAAATAAAAACATTTAAAAATTTAAAAAACACGATTTCAATTATATTTTTTATATGCTACTTATATTGTATTGTATATATGCCCTCCTTAATACGTACAAAATTTTCATCTCTAACCAAGGACTAAGCATATGACACGGATATATAGTGATCGTAATTTATACTACATGGTACAAGTTCATATTTGACCATACACTAACCCAAGGCAAAGACATTTTCTTGTGTTAGCTAGGAACAATTCCTTTCTCTGTCCCTCCGTGCACTGACTTCATGTGAAATTGTGATTAATAACCATGTGGTCCATCTATATGCATCTGCAGCCCATCTATATAATATAATATATAGTCCTGTCATTTCAGTTTTTAGGAGGTGAGTGCTTAGATTTAACTGGTTTATTCTTGGACCAAAAAAAAAATTTGTGGATCACAAAAAGAAATAATATTTAGATTTTCACAAATTTTTTTATATTAATTTTAAATTCAACATAACAATTCAAACTTCAAAAATCTTGAATTGATTATTTACTTAGACTGCACGGATTTTAAATTACATTTTATTTCTTTCAAGAGTTACTAACAAGGGGGTCGCTGTGTTTTCTTTTTCTGATTTTTTTTCCGGTCTAGCGGTGATTTCTTGAGTGTGTGTGGATCCACACACACAGATATATCTTATTTGAGATAAAAATTATTTTTTAAAATATTTTTTATTTTAATTTTTAAAATTTATTTTTTACATAAAACGATTAAAAAATATATAAAAAAATTAATTTAAATCTAAAAAAATATTCAAGAATATTTAAAAGTATAGTTGGACTGCAATGCTAAATGAAAGCTATAATCTCATTAAAGACTTCAATTTTTTTGATTTATTTGGTATTGCGGCGTAATCGTGATTTTTAAAAAATATAATTTTTTATTTTAATATTTTTAAATTATTTTAATATTATAATATAAAAAATACCATTTTAATATATTTTTAAATAATATGCTATCCGAAAACATCAGTCATCAAGTAGCAAACACTCACTTCGCTAATGGAAGATGAGGGAAAATAAATAGCTTGCTGGAGACTCGAGACAGGCCGAAGGTCAAGTCCGATCAAATCTGTATGCAAACTGTAAAGCGTCCCAACCTGTATTCGAAAGGCACAGTGGGTCCACCAGGAAAAAGAAAACTCGTGGGTCCCAAGGTGGGTCCCAAAAAAGAGACCATTGTCTGCTGGCCACCCCGTTGGGTAGCATGGAGAAGGACCATTACAGGCAGCATTTGTGAATCAGCCCCTTTCCTACGTTTAGTTGACATCAAGTTATGCCCACTGCCTTTTTAACTGTACCCAACACCACATGATCCCACAACTTTACCCTCCACCCACTTGTGAAATATCAAGATTGCCACTCCAAAGTCCAAAGAGGCTGGCCTGCTGATCGAGCCACCACGGGGTTCGGGTCCTGGTCTCTTGCGGACATTGATTAAGCCAGCACAGGTCGGGTCTTATCTCCCTAGTGATCATGCACAGATTTTGTGTAACATTTGGTAGACAATCTCCAAGACATCACCAATATTTGACATGTCCAGTTCTTCAAGACCGTAACCCAACTAACCTATATGTTGTCTGATTGCCAAGAGGAAGGCCCAGAAGATTTGGATGATATACAAAAGTTTGACACCCTTTCAGCAATTTCATCGAGACCCAAAGGAAATATGCCCACTATGGATTCTTGGGTGTGTGTTTTCTTTCCTCTTTTTTTCATTTTTTTTTCATTAGGCGTGTAATTCCAAGACGAGGGAGGGATATTGGGGGTGGACCATGTCAAAGCGGGCTTTTTGAAAAAGGATAGAGATTCTGGATTATCTTTGCTAATCCCCTCTTATAATTAATCAAAATTGCGTAGTGCTTGTGAAAGAGTTTTCCTCTCCAGATTTTTACTTTTGCTTTCATAATGTTCAAATCTCGATGCCTATCTCGTCATTGTAAACCCCATAAAGGGTATCTTCTCCTATTTATGAGCAATCAAGCAGCAAGACGAGGACAGAAAGTCTGCTAAAAAAACGCCTCTCAATAATTTCAGTTTAGCTGGAAAACCAGGTTATTTGACTCAACAGGTTATGTGGGGCTGCCGAATGCCTATACATAGCTTAGGCAAGAATTGATGGGGGTTTTAGAAGCTGACCCAGTTCTCTAAATTAATCACAATATTCATATGATTCGTTGGTTTTGTTGCTAACTTTAGATAGATAAACAACAATTCTAGTACCACTCCTGCTATATTGGCCAAGTGCAAGAGTTGAAGGCTTCCATCCTACTAACATCATATGCTGATCATCATTCGTAGGTTTGCTACATCAATCAACTATGGCCCATGTTCCCGTGAATCTCAATAATAACTTTGAATGTCAAAGAAAAAAAATTGTAAATACATTGCCAAAAAAATAAATTTTAAAATATTTTTTCAAGTTAAAAATATTTTAAAAACAACTGTTTTGCCATAAACCTGAAAGTGTTAGAATCCGATATAAACTAGTTTGAATGACCCTTAACCGCCCAAAATACGACCCAACAGCCTTCCCTTGCCTTGTCTAATGAACATAACTCTGCAGACAAGTGAAACGATCGGGTTCTTCCATTCACACCAATAACATTCGAAGGTTTCATGGTCACGGACCATCATGCAATAAATGTTTGCAAAATTCTTCTAAGTAAAACAAAAGGGCACTTTTATTGTTCATTAATAATATCGGTGAAAACAGCTCTGATATATATATATATTGTGAACGCCTAGTTTACGATGTGAATGAATGAATGAATGAAGTGATTGCAACTATACATTTGTCGGCCTAAATCTCATCCCAAAAAACACTTGGATGACCGTGTCATCGATTCTACTTGAATCAATAATTATTTTTTTTTATCTAAACCATATTATTTTGTATTTTACTAAAAAAAATATGTTGACCTAGTTGAGGTTAACAGGCAAATAAAATCATAATTAATTGGATTTAATTTTTTTTTTTCAGTTCAAATTAAGTTTCATGTCTTAAATTTCTCAATACAACATTATATCGAAGTCAAGTTTAATAATTATAATTAAAATTTGATGAATCATCTCAGTTCTAAAAACCAATTCTATAACATAATTGAAATTAAATAAAAAACAAAAGAAAAAATAGTTACCCAACATTGATAGTGATTAGTGATGAACTATCCTTTTTTCTTTTAAAATATGTTTATTTTGCGTAAAATATTTTCTAAATTTTTTTGTATTTATTTCTAAAAAATATTTTCTTGTGTTTTTTTTTTGTAAAATATTTTATAGAAAAATTGGTTAATATAAAATATTTTACATTAATCTTCAAATTTAGTTCATTTATAAGAAAATATTTTTAACTCATAAAGTTCTATAAAATATTTTACAAATAATAATTTACTTATAATATTATCCAATTATATCAATCATCACCTCTATCTCATAATTATCGTCACCTTTTCCTTCACCATCATCTTTTCTTTTACTAGTATCTTTTTTTCTATCACCACCACTATCTCATCACCTTCTTTTTTTTTTACCATTATTATTTCACCGTCATCTCTTTTACTACCACGACGCTACTTACTATTATTTTGATTATTATTTTATCATCATCACTATTGAAAAATATTAGATGTATAATGTTTAACAATAAGTTTTTTTTTAAATTAAATATTGAAAAATATTTTAAATTAAATATTTTTGCAAAACAAACATACGCTTAGTATTTTTTTAACTTTTTTTTCCTTATGCTTTAACACAATCCATTTAAACAGTTCTTCTTATTTTTATTTTATTTAACAATAGCTTTCCTTTTGGGGTATTAATAATGGAATTTGAGAGGCGTACGAACGATGTTGCGTATAAAATAGTGTTCGACTAAAATAATCGAAGAGGAGGCCCTGCAAGAAAAAATAGAATTTTGGGGGAATGATGAGAGAGGGGCACAAGTGGGCGCAGGATAAGCACGTGGGCGTCGCCTTTTCTCATTGCACGCTGGCATGGCCATGGAAAATAAGCCTTAAATTAAAACTCTCCGCCTTCCTGTTCTAGCTACAAAAAAACATTAGTATTTTACTTCACAGATTTTAATATTTCAGGTCCTTTCTGTCTGTCTTGCTGTATATGATTGGCAGCTTATACTTGTTTGAGCATATCAAGAAGAACATTAGATTTCAGGTTGCAATCTTGTATCTTTCAACCATTCTTTATTTATACGTAGCATGCTCCTTCTACTTAAAGCAAAGTAACACTGATGTGCATTCTTAATTTGTAAACTTATTCTACAATCTGGGGTTCGGTGCTTTTTTTTCTTATTTCTTTTTTTCTTTTTACTATGTTTGAGGTATATCTGATCTTGATGGGATTGCAGCACTTTGATTCTTTGGTTGCATGTCAAAATCATATGGGGTACAGAATTTGACTGGAAGGACTTAGACTTTGGAGTGTTTGATCTTCTGGGTTTGCTTCTTTATGGAAAATTTATGCAAGTGGTAGTTCTATTTATATATACACACACACACACACACAGATATTGGTGTTACACCCACAATAAAAGCTCTTGGTATTCTTTTGTTCTAGCATATCCATTCTCCTCCAAGAAAATTATATCTGTTTCCTTTCTCTCTTTTTTCTTGAATTTATGAAAATTAAAGCTCTTGATTGTCTGGGTTGAGAACTTGTCGGTTTGCTAAGTAGTAGTGAAACTATATACAGGAAGCAGGTTGTATTATTGAGTTCTGCCTTCTTCTGAGAACATCTTTTGCTTGCTGTTGAAGAAGGAAACCTTTTGGAGCTTCGCCTGCATTGAATGGGAAGCTTATGTTGGTGAAGGAGTTCGGTCTATCTGATTCAACTATACCTATAAAGCAAATTGATGAACATATAATCAAGAAGAAAATCAAAAGGATTAGTCATGAAGTTTATGAAACTCGGATCCCGACCGGACACCTTCTACACTGCTGAGGCTGTCAGGTAAAAATAACTATGAGCCATTCAACAGGATGCAGATAATGTCAGATTACATATATTTTGAAGGAAAGTTGTGAGTAATTTAATTTCGCAATGCAGGTCTGTCTCCTCTGAAGTTTCTAGTGACCTTATAGTTCAAGTGACTGGAAGTAGATATTTGCTTCACAAGGTAAAGCTCCATAAGTTTTCTAGAACAAAAGATATTGCTCATGGCATCTATTCCTCCACTTCAATTGGATTATAATCTCAGTAATCCTTATGCTGATTTGTGCAGTTTCCTCTTCTTTCCAAGTGTTTGCGCCTACAGAGACTATGCTCTGAATCCCCTGAATCCTCACAACACCAAATAGTCCAGCTCCCTGATTTTCCCGGTGGGGTTGAGGCATTTGAACTCTGCGCAAAGTTCTGTTATGGTATTACAATCACTATTAGTGCCTACAACATTGTTGCAGCGAGATGTGCGGCCGATTACCTGCAGATGACAGAGGATGTTGAGAAGGGGAACCTAATATACAAGCTTGAAGTTTTCTTCACTTCTTGCCTACTTCATGGGTGGAAAGATGCTATTGTCACTCTACAGAGCACCAAAGCATTTCCTTTGTGGTCAGAAGACCTTGGAATTACAAGCAGATGCATTGAAGCTATTGCCTCTAAAGTCTTAACTCATCCCTCAAAGGTGAGTTTGTCGCATAGTTACTCTAGAAGGGAAAGGGATGATGTGTCTTGTAATGGAGCAGAGAGCCAGAGGCTTAAACCAGCAAGCAAAGGTTGGTGGGCTGAAGATATGGCAGAATTAGGCATAGACCTATATTGGAGAACCATGATGGCAGTTAAATCCGGTGGAAAGATACCATCTAACCTCATTGGGGAGGCCTTGAAAATCTACGCAGCTCGATGGCTACCTAACATATCAAGAGAACGAAATTTTAATAAGCAAGTAGGATCTGACTCGGATTCAGACTCGACCAACGAGACAACTTCAAAGCATAGGCTGTTTCTAGAAACAATAGTAAGCTTACTCCCAGCAGAGAAAGGTGCTGTAACTTGCGGTTTCCTTCTCAAACTTTTGAAAGCAGCCAATATTCTCAATGGCTCCTCATCTTCAAAGATGGAATTGACCAGAAGAGCGGCACTTCAATTAGAGGAAGCAACAGTAAGGGATCTGTTAATACCCTCCATCTCACTTGCAAATGATACAGTGTATGATGTAGACTTGGTCATCACCATATTGGAGCAGTTCATGTTACACGGGCAGAGTCCTCCCACCAGCCCTCCAAGATCCAAACTGGGGTTTGAAAGGAGGAGGTCTCGGTCAGCAGAGAATATTGACTTGGAGTTTCAAGAGAGGAGGAGGTCTTCTTCAGCATCACATAGCTCAAAGTTGAAGGTGGCTAAGCTTGTGGATGGTTATCTTCAAGAGATTGCCCGAGACGTGAATTTACCGCTTTCGAAATTCATTACACTTGCTGAGGCCATTCCAGATTTCTCAAGGCTTGATCATGATGATCTCTACAGAGCCATTGACATTTATCTCAAGGTAAATAACAGATTGATAGCTTTTTAGTCTGCAAAATTAACCATAACCCAAATCAAGGCTTGATCATTAATATTCTTCATGGCAGTTGAATGTTAGGACATATTTCACTATCACTTTAATTTCTAGGCTTATTTCACTATCAAATTCTAGGATGTAGGTCCCCGTTGTCTGGTAGATAACCAACTCTCTTGACCTCAGGATATGTCAAGCTCACAAGTTATTGGCAGTTAGGATTAGGCTGACCAGACTAATTTAGCATGGAATTTATCACTAAAAAAAAAAAAACAAATTCAGCATGAACCACTCTGTTGCCAGCAGTCGATTACAGTAAATTTGTGGTTGCCTTTTGTTGCCTTCATGTCATGTTTCCTGTACTTTATACCATATAGCATCTCTTCTTAACGTTTAGACAGTTAATCTCTGGGTAAAAATCAATAGTCTTCTTTAATGTCCAAGACTGGTGAAGGGATTCGTTTTTCTTTTTTCTTTTGATAATTGGAAGGAAAAAAAGAAAGATGAATTAGACCTCCTACCTTATGCATACTAGCAAATTTTAAGATGGGTACATGGTCACAATTTTCATGGTCGAACATCCAGGCACATCCAGACCTAAACAAGAGTGAAAGAAAACGGTTGTGCAGAGCCCTAGACTGCAAGAAACTATCGGTCGAAGCCTGCATGCATGCTGCGCAGAATGAGTTACTCCCACTGAGGGTGGTGGTACAAGTTCTCTTCTTTGAGCAAGCTAGAGCAGCCATGGGTGGTGGCAAAGTCACTGAGCTGCCTAGCAACATCAAAGCACTACTTGCTGCACATAATATTGATCCATCAAGGCCAACAGCTGCATTAAGCACAACTACTAGCATTCAAGCAGATGACCAATGGAGTGTCTCAGGCTTCAAATCACCAAAATCTAAGGTTTCAACACTAAGGATGAAAATGGCTGAAGATGAATTAGATGTAAGTGATCTGCAATCAGATGGACTAGGGAGGAGTTCCAAGTTTAAGGCTTTCTGTGCTCTTCCAACGAGACCGAAAAGGATGTTCAGTAAGTTGCTGTCCATGAATAGAAATTCCAGTGAAAAAAATTGAATTTTGTTTACTTCCAGAAGCAGATGGTAATTTAAAGTGCAACTTATACACTATCTTTCTTGTTTTGCTCTTCTGAAATGCCTTGTACTTTGTAGCTCAGAAAGAAAAAAAAATTCTAATGGTGATGTAATCTAATATAATAAGAAAGAAAATTTTGAGGACATGAGAGAAAATTAATCTCCTGGCTGATCTCATTATGGGAACTGGAAGAAAGAGGACTCTTAATTACTTGTAGAACATCAATTCTGGGACCAATTTTCTTGATTTGCGTCCATAAATCTGCAACATCTACCTTTGTCTCCTTTCATCCCACTGGATTCTCACCTGTTAATTAATTGCAACTAGTTTTCCTTATTCTTGTCTGTCATTATATCTTATTCTTTTGTTTTTAGCCATTATGTATCACTTGGGATTTCGTTGGATTAAACAGAATTGAAATTAGGATTAAATATAATATAAAGAGTTTGCCTGTCACCATACAAGGATGACTTGTCAAGCTTCAAGTCCTGCCCATGATGGACAGAAAATGTCAAGAAGAAGCGAGTGACCAATTACAAGACACAAGAAGCCTGATACAAGCAAAATCACTTAGATTGGATTACTAGTGTCAAAAGGGGTGATAGATTTCCTTCTTTCTTTGGAGGTTTAGAGGTTGGTTAACTATAATTCAGTTTGTAATCAAAGGAATTATTCTACTGCTGTCGACCATGATAGTGGACAGCGACTGCATGCTGGAAATTAAACACACCTCTCTACCTGGTAAAAGGGTTAGGCAGAACTTTTCAAGGCAGGTCAGTGAGAGATCAGCAATGGTATGGCCATCATTGTTGTCATCATGATTGCTTCCATTATTGTCATTATAGCTTTTCTCAATAACCTTTCTGTTTTCAAGCAACAGCGAACGCCTTTTACATCATACTTTATTTTTGAACTCGATTTTTTTGTCTGGTATTTTAATTTCCACAACAGAGCATGTTGCTTGTTAATTGCTCAAGGTAACATTTGAAATTGAAACAGGTAAATGGAGAAATCATTGATTCTGTCTGGCCATTCCAATCTCTAATTATGAGTGTAACGAAGACCTTAGGGATCGCCATTATCATCCATTCCTAACCATTCATGATCAAATAAACTAACAGCCGCATACCTGCTAGATTTCATATGCCAAATAAACTTTAGGTGGGAGGACCAAAGTCGAAAATGTAATGCTTGTACTTCTTGACTTAAAACTTCTATATTAATTTGAGGTTAAGACTCCATAACTTATGCTCGTTTTTCCATTTAAACTACCTGTACTTGGGCTTCCTTACATGTCTACATTCTCACCGCTGCTCACAGAATCAGGTTTCAGTAGTAGTACTCTTTCAAATATTTTACAGGCTGTGCAATTATTAGTGATCATGTAAGTGCGTGGGGTCTTTCTTGGTAGTCAGATGTCTTCATGTTTGATATTAAAAGGTGGAGATTTCTTGAGTCACTGTGTGGCCAGCACCATGCTGCACTTAGAGGGTACTGAGCTCGAGCCTCAAATGAAGCCTCCAATGTTTTTTTGACTTTCCAGGTCTTGTTTATTTTTTAAATTCTCTGCTGATGATACCAGGTGTTTGGATCATTTCATCTACCTTTTCTTTTCTTTTCTCCCTAGCACACCATTTGCTGACAGAATTAAAATTTAGAGGAAAAAGGTAGATCTCTATAATCTATGTATAGAGTCCCTTGGTGAAAGCTTTAACTTATTAATACACTGATCAGATCTAGACACGCACATTAATCGTTTAAGCTTGAGCAAAACACTTCAATCGTTAGTAAATCACAGATTAAAATTCAAATTATACAACAAGAATGAATTGAGGGCTAGCTAGTGTTCAAATAAAACATGGGATTGATTGATTCGTGTTGGCCACACTGCTAATGTTGGTTAACAACAGTGGTTCTTCAATCTGATTAGAATCTCTAGAAAACGTTGATGTATAGCCTGGAGACCGACAGTAATAAAAACTTCTGTTGGTAGTAAGTCTCGTTCCTTGCAATCCTAATAAGTTCATTTACCAAATCAGCTTCTAGGCTCACCTCTAGTAAAAAGACATTAATCAACTGCTGGCAAAACCTTTTTCTGTTCCTGATCTGAAGGAGAGAAGCGGAAGAGATAGAAATAGGTAACCATTTTACTTATACAAGAGGAAAACAAAGAAAATAGCAGATGTACAACTCCAAGACCATTATACATGCTAGCAAACAACCGCAGGTAGCAACAGCTAGCACACTTACAGTACATTCAATACGTTCATGTGAATTACTGGGACTCAATTGTGTGCATTACTAGTATCATCAGCTGTCGTGTTGATATTAGTTTCTGAGTCTCTCAGAGATGCAGAGTCAATGCTTTTGGTTCGTTGAAGGCTCGGGGAACGGTGTAACCTGCACCGGAAAGAACCAGCATGGGAGGTTGGAGAGCATAAGCAATTAATCTTTGAAGCGCTTGTCTGTCTTTGAAACCCTAAAGTAAACTTTGTGCCACCACTGGACATGCTTTCAGTCTCTGATGGATTCTCTACCTTCATGCCCTTGTTGACCATTTGTCCACTCTCCATCCTTTGGGTCCTGCAGGCTTAAGTCAATATCATATAATCAAACACAAGAAGGTAACAAGACTCGGTATATAAAAGAAATGTTGAATGCTTGAACCTCCAAGGATTCTCTGATTATTTACCTACAACTGAATGAAGATTGAGGATTGAAAACTGAAAAATGGAAGAAGCTAAGAGATTGAAATGGATAAAGATACGAAAGGTGATGGGTTATGGACTGTGTTTTTAAAACCTGTAGAAGGACATGATATATCTCTCCTTTTTTCATTTCACGGGTATGCTAATCATCTCCATCAATGCCCCACCTGCATTTAGGTAGGGTAACTTTTCTTAATGCATCAACCACTCTAGAAAAGAACATGTCATCAATAGGATGACCACAGTATCCCGCCATTAGCTAATCTCCTTTTTATCTTCTTCCTCTCTGTGTTTACTTTGAGTCATGATTCATGCCACTGAAAAATCTCTTTGAGGGTCCCCATTATCAGTGCAACTGGCAGACATTCTCGTGGATGTCAACTAGCTTATCTCTTTTACCAGAACCCGTTCATGACTCTTGTTCCACTGTTGAGTGTTCATGCATGGATTTATGTTAGTTGTGTGAGTAGAATTCACTCTAAAAATTTAAATTATTAGGTGAGCATATGTATCCACTCAATTTTTTAAATAAAAGTTTTTTAAACTTGAAATTTGCTCGAACTTATATTTTTTATGTTTATTTTTTATCAAATAAATAGATATGGTAAAATTTAAACTCGTGATTGTTTGGCCATCATGATTTTAATATCATATCAAAAAACCATCTTGATCTAATAACTTAAACTGTTAGATGAAATTCTAAAAAATAATTTATATTATTCTCTAATGTTTATTTTTTATTTTTTTTAAATCTAAACCATCAAATTAAAAGGTAATGTGTATAATTACTTTATCTTTTTTCTCGATTTTGTAACATATGATTATGTTCTCTTCAAAAACCCTATTTTTGTCTTGAATGAACCACTATTTATATCAAAACAAAAGCAATATTATTGAGAGTTAGGCCGACGACTAACCTTCCATATTTTAGGACTTTGATGAAGAGAAAATGAAAATCTTTCCTACTAGCTTCCTTGTACAACTCAGATATGAAGCTAGTTTGTTTATGGCCAAGAGTTAATTCTAAGCCAGTCCATTGAGTTTATAAAAACTAATTAATTTTTTATTCAATTATAAAAATATTTTATTAATAAGATTTAAATAAGTAATAAAACAAACTAATTCTTATTTGACCAATATTGGCCATCCTTAGTTTACTAAATTTTTGGTTATAAAGTTTTTTTTCCTAATGTATTCTTCTTATATCAATTGCTTCTTCTTCTTCTTCTTCTTTTATTTTTTCAAGAAATAAAAAATAAAATAGATTAGAAAAGAAAATGGAGTTGAGAAAAGGACTAAAATACTAACATATTTAAGAATATTAGGGGTAAGAGAATAGGTCTTGAAACTACGAGGATTGCCTCATTAACTTTGTTAAACAACGTAAGACTTAAGTTTTAATAATCAACTCTCCCATTGAACTAAAGCCATATAATCCGCAAGCCCAGTTACGAAGGACATGGAAGGAAGGGACCATTTTCTCCGATCAGTGTAAATAGCCTTCAGGCCGGACTACGGGTCTCAAACACATCTCAGATGTCCATAAAACAGCATATGCGATAATTGGGCTGGCCTGGATTTTCATTGTATTTAAAAAAACACAGAGGGATAAGAGAAATAGGCAACGGCCAATCACCCAAAAATTCATGTGGTTCCAACACAAATCAACTCGTAAAAACTTTAAAAATTTAATTTTTTTCATATAATTCTAATAAACCATAAAAATTTTAAGAGTGGATTTTAGTGTACTACTTTTAGAAAATTATTTGAAATATATAAACAAGCAAAAATAAGATTCAAGTCAAACATGCTTTCAACATAAATATAATAAAAAAAATAATAGCATGTATATTAATCATATATTCAAACTTATAATTAATATAAAATTAAAGCCCTAGTATACATACTAAAAATAATTATGCTTAAATTAAAACAAACAAAGGTAGTTTCTTATTGCAAGTAATGAAACTTTTGTTATTGTCAATAATGGACCTTTTGTCATTTGAACATTTATTTCTCATCACTTATGCAAATAAGATGTTTGCTATATGTCTTCCAAGATTTGAACACTTTGGTTTAGATGCATTTATAAATAAGGTCTTTAAACTAAAGTAAAACAAACTCAATTATTTCTCAATAAAGTGAACCTAAGATCTAGATTTGAAAAAAAAAATCAAAGCAAGAAAAGAGAACAAAATAATAAAAATAAGGTAAGGAAAAGTGTGTAAAACTCTAGAAAAACTTCTTTCGAACTCTTCCTCCTCACAAACCTTTTTTTATAGTGGAGTTTAGGAGCTAAAAAGTTGAAGAATTAATTTTGGTAATCATCAGAATTAATTCTCATTATGATCAATCTTAGATTAACCACCATAAACCAAGAATTAAATCTCAACATTGTGACCATAAATCTATATTTTTTTAGGTGAAAAAACTATTTTGATATACAATAAACGCTCATATAAGAGACTGTTATCATTTATGGACTAAAAGAAATGATTCTTCATGGATCAAGCCCTAGTTTAAATTTTAGTTGGCAAGAAAAATTAATTTTTTATAGCCTAAAATATTATTTTACATTAAACTCATACCCAGGTCGAAGCCAAAGCTCAAGTCAGGTCGGGCCAGCGCGCGAACGTATGGGTTTAAATTCACAATTCACTTTGCCTATGATAGATAGAGATTTTTTTAGAGGGTTTTGGGGTTTACTAAAACATGTCAACAAATGGTTCTTTGAGATCAATTTCATTCACCTAAAATAAAGACATTTTAATGTTTCATGTTAAAGAACTTATATTAGAAATTAAATTCCAACAATTTTTAAACCTAAAAAGTGAGAGGATCCCATTTTTAATTTGCAACAAATATACCTATCAACTATATTTAATAAATTTTCCAACAAAAATCTCTATAAATTTAAAATTTTATCAAACTTAATTTTAATGATCCCACAACAACAAAAAAAACCCTTTTATTAGTCATAACTATTTATGTTTGCTCCTTTGAAACATTATGGATGGCCTTTTAACATCAACCTCTTCCTTTCTTTTCCTTTTTCCCCTACAATGATGGTTATGTCCCATATTTGATTACATCTATAAAGTAATAGAGACAATTGAGTTTGCCTCAATTGAACAAGTTATGCACAATATACTAACGCTAAATAGTGAAAAGCTAAGTCAATGCTCGTTTATTTAAAAAATCTGAGTTGATGGTGTAATTATTGCCTTTTATTTTTGACATGGTTATGGAAGGTTTATGAATTTTGTTTAAGAGAGCTTTAGCTTCTAGATTGTTTAGAGAAATTATTTGTGGAAATGGAATATATCTAAGTCATTTGTAATATGCAGATGATACCTTAGTGTTTGTTACTAATATCTTCACTTTGTTAACTCATGTTAAGAGGATTTGAGGTGGTTTGAATTGGCTTTAGGTCTGAAGGTTAACTTTCATAAAAATTCTCTGGTTGGCATCAACCTAAATGATGAGTTTTACGGAAGGAATGGCAAATACAATATATTACAAATGAATACACTACATGTCTAATACTTAGGAATTCCTTTGGGGGCCAACCTAAAACAACTCTCCACTTAGAAACCTGTGATAAACAACATCTGTACAAGATTAGAATTATAGAAAGAAATATTATTGAGCATGACAGATAGAGTTTGTCTAATTAAAACTATGTTGTCCTCATTTTCTTTGTATAATATGTCAGTCTTTCTAATGCCAAATATAGTTGCTCAAGTTATTACTTCAATCCAAAGAACGCTTTTATGGTCTAAGGCTTCTAGTGACAGAAGAACATATAAGGTGACTTGACAGGTGGTTGTTAGAGAAAAAATAGAGGGTGTCTAGGTGTTGACTCTTTATAAGGAAAGAATAAGGTAATGCTATTTAAATGACTTTGAAGACTAAGATATCACAATCTTGAAGGTTGATAAGAACTTATTAATGAAAGGTATCAGGCTACTAATGTCAATGGCCTTCTAATTTTAAGGTTTTTTTTTAGAAACATGGTAATCTATATACTCAATTATCAACTTAGATTCCAAAACAATTAAGTTTTTGAATAATAAATGCTAGTTTCATGTTGGCAACATGAGTTACATTTATTTTTTGACAGAAAAATGTCTAACAAGTGGGTTGTTAAGGTATCTTTTTTCACGTCCATATTCCTTGTCAACTACACCATCCTTCTGCTTAGTTGCCATAAAGGATTATGATATGGATCAATAACAATGGAAGCTTAACTGAAAGTGATGGCTATGAACATCAGAAGATGAACAATTATAGAGACTTATTCAATTGTTAATAAGGGTTACATTATGGTCCAACAAAGTCGATAAGAAAATATAGGAAGATGACACAAAAGGGTTTGTACTATCAAGTCTTGCAACACTTTAATAAACATGTTTATATTTCTAGACACTTTCTCATTCACACCATTATTGTGTGAAAGTTTTGCCCCACCAAAGGTAGAAATGTTTGAATGGATGCTCCTCCAAAATATAATGTGTTCAAAGGCCTTTTTAACAAGCTGATGTTTAATAACTTGTTGTTTGGAAATCTGACCATTTTACGAAGAAGAAATAGAGCATGTTAGTCAATTTTTCCTTCATTTATACCACATAGATGTTATGGCAATGTTTTCTGAGCCGGTTTGGTATCGTTTGGTGTGTGCCAAATAAAATAGAAAAAATAATTTGGCAATGAGGTGTCATAGTTAAAGGAGAGCTCCAACAAAGAGCTTTTACAATGTTATCATATGAAAATTTTTGCAACATTTGGTAACGTTTCAACTCATCCTTCACCGTTTTGCACTTTGGTTAAAGGCTTGGAATAATTTCTCTTATTCTAGGAATGATTTGTTTACTGGTCCTGATGAAATTTTAGAATGGTATAATAGGTGATGATTTTTGGTTTATAGCTTTTTATTACTTGTCATTTCCTATGTGACTTCTTTTTTTGTTTCTTCTTTGAATTCCAGTATGCCATAGTCTTAATAGTATTTTGGTATTAACAATAAATATCTCGATTATTATTAAAAAAAATGCTTCAAAGTATTATTTATTGGCTTTTTAGTTTTATTTTATATGTTTTAAATGATGATATTCATAGAGTTAGTACATATTTAATGATAGTTTTTTCTCATTTTAGCAAGCATATCATATACATATGTTTCCATAAATTATTCCTAATGCAGCTAATTCCAATATTTTATGAATTTGGTCAAACCATTGGAATCAAATATTGGGCACCAATTTTTTACTAACACCATACTAGTCTTCTTATTAACATGTCAGTAAGTGTGTGTTAGGCATATGATATCTTTTGCTGTTTAAAAAAATAGGTTTAAGAAAAAAAATTTAAAAATATATGTTTGATTAAAATTGTCATGAGATAGGTTTTTGCATGAAAAATAGTTCTTCGTAAATGAAAAGCAAGTTATTTTAGCTTCTACAAAACTAAGGTTTGAAACGCAATTATGTGTGAGATCCAATGCAAAACGCAGAAGCTATTTGGCTAACCAAATAATATTTTCTCTATAGTTGGACAAAAAACAAAAGCTATCACAATACCAAACAATCCTTAAATATCTCACTATATGAGCCTGAAAAGAGGGGAAAAAATCTTTTATGAATATATGGTACTGGTTATGTTGCTCGTGCTCCACTATCGGTATGAATTTGAGGTGTAAGTAACATTATTGCAAGCAATTTTTAAAACAATAGGTGGAAATTCACATTAAACAAAATTGAATAAGTTGAAACCTAAATTGACTAAAAAAATCATAAAGTGATGCTCAACAAACTTTTTTTTTTAAAAAACCCAACAATGTTGTTTTATTGATAAAAAAAAAAGCATGTCGTGTGGAACTCTTTGACACTTTCTTTAAATATTGTTAGATGGGTTAACATTGAAACTCTTGTCCTAATTCCTTACCTAAGTTAACCATCAAATTAAATTGTCTGAAAGTTGCTACAACTTGACCTAATCAGTTTTTGGGGTATAAAGGCAATAGGAATGACCGGTGAAAATGCAAATTGGCCTTAAAGAAAATTAAGAATGATATTGTTTTTTAATATTGTGGCAATAACATATTGAATCGACCGTAATCAACATGAATTAACTTTGAAATACACACCTCAGGTCATAAAGATGACCACAATGCACTAATTCGATTGGCGAGTCGTCTCTTTCTTTTTCTTTCCCTTCTTCTCTCATTGTTTAGGCCTTATTTACGCTTGGGTTAAATGATATTATGCATTAAAGTGAAGAGTTATTAGAGAATGAGAGATTAAATTAAAAAACCAAAAAAAAAAGAGCTTGGATCTTGTGGGATAAATTTTAAGACTTAATTGAAGAGTTGTTATAAAATTAGAGAATAAATTAAACATAAAGGATAAATACGGGTTGACGCGTGTAGTACACGCGCTAACATGTGAGAGGTGTCGTTGTGCTTAGGCGGTGTATGTTACCTCCTCTGGCCTCAAAAGATGGTCTTTAGTGACGCCTTTGAAATCATCTCGTCGTTGCAATTTCTAAGGTGGTGTATGTTTTAGATGGAGTTTTGTTGTGGCCACAACGACCATTTTTTCTTCCCTTTCTTTTTCTTTTTTTTCTCTCTTTTTTCATCTTCCCTGCATATGATATTTCTTCTCATTTCCTTTATGAATGAAAAAGGGCAAAGTGTTTTTTCTAATCTTTGATGGTATTCCCTTTAGTTATAATGGTTTGGAAAACAAAAAATCAAAATATTTTTTTTGCAAAATCAAGCAACAACTTAACGATCAAATGTTTTTTTGAATGGGCAAAAACCTTACATAAAGACCAATCTCGAATAAAATCAACATTAAAGAATAATATTAAAAAAGTTACATCAATAAAAAAACAATTTGACATTGTGTAAATTTACATTACCAATAAGTATCTGTTTAGGCCGCAGTTGCACCAACTTTTAATGAAACTTTATTTTTTAAAAAGAAATAATTTTTTGTATTACTAGATTGTTTTGGTGTGCTGATGTTAAAATAAATTAAAAAATTAATTATTTTAATAGGTTTTTAAATATAAAAACACTTTAAAAAATAACATTAACCATACTCCCAAACAACCACAAGTCAGGCATGCAGCAACTGCAACAGTAAATTGCTGAGCTTCTTAAGTCTATGTTAATAATAATAATTAATATTATTACTACGAATATTACTATTACTATTACTATTATTATACTAGCTAGTAGCATGAGTGAGTCCAGGAAGTAACGTAATTATAAGCTTAAAGAGTTGTTATCAATAAATACTTTCGGGCAGCTAATCTTTTGGGCAGCTGTCCAAGTAGTGCTTAATCCTAGCCCAGGCCCCTACCAATTCCATTTATTAAGGTAATACGTCCTCCTCGTGATGCCTGTCACGTGACAAATGTAAAATCACGTTTTGACAACTAGCTCTTATGTATCCTGCGCCTTAGGCCACTGCTCAATGAAATTGAGCTTCATATATATATATATATATATATATATATATATATATATATATATAATATTTGAGCTTAAAAATATATAGTGATAATGTGCTCCGGCTAAAAGATCTTGTCTTTAACAAGAAAAAAATGGATTATGATTGTAGAGTTCTTTACACTCTTGTTTTTGTATTAAAAATACCCCTTCATTTTTTTTAATACTCATGTTATCCCTAAAAAAACCTCCTCGATTATCTCATTTTTCATGAATATTGAATGAAAATAAAATATTTTTTCTTGCAATTTTTTGATGGAATTTTTACATGATCTTATCACTTTTTTTTCTTTTTAGTCACTTACAAAATATTGAGAAGTTGTTTTTAAATTCATGATAGTTTTTTATTATAAAAACAATACTTACAATTAATAAAAAAAAAGGTCTAAATTGAAGAAATACATTTTTCATCGATAATTTTATTTGTTGTTTTTATTATAAATATCTATTTTTATAATTATTTCATTAAATAAAAAATAAATTCTAAAAAATAAAGTTGTTGAACCCAGTCTAGGGCTATGCCCTAAGTCATAGGTTGAGCAGATTAACTCAGTTTAATATACGTCAATCTAAATTGTTATTGTCTCAATATTTTTTTTATGTTAAATCGATGTTATTTTTAAAAACTTTAAAAAACAAAAGATAAATTAGGTTTTCGCCAAGTGCATCAAGTTATAGGCACACCTATTAGATCAACTAGGTTATATTAAATCAACTTTAATTCGATATATTTTAAAACTTGACCTGATCTAGAGATCAAATCAACAGGCTATCCTATTATGCTAGAAAATATAGCTAAGTTTATTAATATTGCAAAAAACATTATTTGCGGCAACACGTGATCAACTTACCGGTACCTAGTACCTACTGTGGATTTGAAGAATGTGGATTAAGAACACTATTGAAATCATGTTTTTTAAAATTTAAAATTTATTTTTTACTTATAATTATTTTTTAAAATGTTTTTATATCGTTTTGTATGTTAATGTTAAAAATATTTTTTTAAAAAATAAAAAATATTATTTTAATATATTTTTAAATAAAAGATATTTTAAAAAACACTTCTAAAATACTCAGAGGAAGGAGGCCTCTCTTACCTAGTTATGGGATCTTCCCTTTATAAGACCACCGTTACAGATATCTTAGGCCTTCTTTGTTTTCTTTTCTTATATTGCTCGCTCATGAAGGACTCTTTCCTCATTTTGCCCTCCAGCCATCTGTCTGAACACTTAGCTACAAAAAGATTGCCCGGTGCCCTTTCTTTGCTCGCCGGTGAAGGCCCTAAATTGTGTTCAACAGTAATTAACAGTACTTTAGCAAGTGGGGAAATTTTCGAAACTGAGATTGGTGGACAGGAAAAGAAAGGCATGTCGTTCCCTACATGCCTAAACCTTTATACTAATATTATTTTTTTCTACTTTTTACATTCCCAGGCAGGGCATACAGTCTCTGTGCATAAAGTATTTTAATCTTCTGCGTAAAAAAGCTGATCGCTCATTGATTCTATTTTCTCTGACATGATCTCTTCTTGTCGTTAAAATCTTGGTGCCCTTCTCTTCCTGGATTGGCGTCTCTGTCCTTCAAATTAATATCCCCTCACCGTCATCCTCTCTCTCTCTCTCTCTCTCGTGCATTATTAGGGTCAAATTTCTTGACGTGACAGGAACTACTAGTTTAATCACCAACCTGAAGAACTGGATACAAGAGGGAAGCCACTGGTTCTGTTTTTAAGATGTTAAAGAAATATGATCATCCTCAGAGTGCATCAACATGGCTGATAAGAACGAATGGCATATGCACATCCAGATGGGATTCAAAATGCAAAACTTCTACTTAGAAATAGAAGAAATTATCTTTATTTTCCATACATTTCGATCTGTTTATTTTCAATTCATGGCAATTAATACTTGAAAATGCTCTTGCAAGGCAAGCTTGCCAAGCCGGGATGATCATATAATTTCTCATATTTTAGTTTTTTTTTTACAGTTAGGAAAATTCTTAAAACCAATTTGTGTAATTCAAAACTAATCCTTTCTTCCATCAATATTAAAATATAAAAAAAATATATAAGATTTTTTCAAATAAATGATTTTTAATTTTTTCCAAAATAATTTATTTCTAATCACTTGTTTCCATGTTACCCATTTCTCCATTTTCTTTCTTGTATTAAAAAATATATATATATAAAAAAAATATAGTTGACAAAAGGAGTAAGTTTTAGACAAATCTTAAAACATTGGATTAATCACGTAATATTTGAAACCATGAAGATTAATTAATTCCATTAAATTAAAAAGGTCTATGAGGGAATTTATTTTGAAAGCATCAAGTCCATGTAGATAATATCTTTATAAGATCATTTAAAATAAATAAATAAAATAATCTTAATTAATGTTTAAGTTAGACATCTGAAAATATCAATTAAAAAAGAATTAGATTTGAATGTTTTCTTTCACTCCCTTGACATGCACATTACTCGTGCAATATGGGCTTAAATAATCAAAAGGTTTTAAACCGCTGCTTCTTATTCATGTTTTCTTATCATACTATGTATAAGCTCACTCCAATTCATAACCAAATGCACGTTTGATTTGATGACTATATGTACTCGATCACATATTTTAGCGAATAATTCTAGTGTCTTAGAATTAATATAAAAATAATCCTAGTGTCTTAGAATCTAATTATAGAAATTAATTAAAATATTATTTTTTACTATATGTTTTTGACAAGTATCATTTCTCTATCAAAATCAACAACTATATTTTTTAAAGTAATAAATGATCCAAAATCATTTGGTAAATTACAAATGATCTCCTTGTATACAAAGACCATCAAATTTTTTGATAGAAACCCTATTTTGTATTAGAATTGTCCTTAATTATAATTTAACTATACATGATTAAATTATAAATAATCAGCATATAAAAGAAATAATACTAAAATAAAATCAAAATTGACCTAAATTAAATAGTGAGTTTATTATTGTTCATCTATAAAAACAAAAACCCTACCCATTTTTTTTTTACATTTTCCCTAATTTTTCTAAAGTTCTTAATCTAACTATTTTTTTTATATTAACTAAGGAAATTCTGAAAATAAAAGGGTAATTTTATAATATTTTCTTAAACTTGGAGGGAGATTTTATGATATCTTCTAAAATTTTAAATATCTATATAATTTCATGACAACTCAAAAACCTTACGGTGATTTCATCATGCTTCAAGTGGATTTTTTTATATATATAATAAGAGAGATGAGAGAGTTTGTTGTTGTAAACTTCTTTGTTATATACTATTTATAAAAGCATAAAGCAAGATTTTGGTTTCTATAAGCCTGATGAGGAGATGAAGTTGAAATAAACAACTCATGTTTTACACGGTAAATAAATACGGAAATAGTTAGACTCTACCTACGTGTCCCATATAATAGGAATTATTAACTGAATGAAGTTTGACAACTTCAACTATAACTCTAACAACCCCAACAATTCCTTCCCTAAATTAATTGCAGTAATGCTTTCAGTTTACTCTTAGTACCACACATACACCTAGTACTCATGCAACTTCAAGAACACGTCCAGCTTATAGTTTTGTTATAATAACAAAAACTTGTTCATGTGTGCCACAATGCTTCAGCCCAACAACTCCATCTTTGGTCAAATCATGCAAGAAATGAACCTTATGTCAATATGCTTGTTGTATCCGTGCATAGCTGGGTTCTTGGATAGCTTAATGGTAGAACCGTTGTCACATAACACAATGGTACTCTTGTCTTAAGAGTGACCAAGCTTCTCCAATACTCTCATCATCCGCTCCCTTTGACAAACACAAAAAATAGCTGCCATAAACTCTGCTTCAGTAGTAGATAGAGTAAACATAAGTTGCTTTATAGAGGACCATGACATAACTTCTTTACTAAGTAAGAACACATAATCAGAAGTACTTTTCTTGTCATCTACATCTTATGCATAATCATTGTTTGTATATGCCATCAACTCTTGGTTGCCTTTCTTTTGGTAAAGAACTTCCAAATCAACAATACCTTTCAAGTATCTTAACACCCTTTTCGCAACTTGTAAATGCAACTCAGTTGGACTTGTCATTAATCTGTTAATAAGACACACCACATACATCAAGTTCGTCCTTGTTACAGCTAGACACATAAGACTTCCGACCAATTATTTGTACATGGTAGCATTCACTTTGGCTCATTCTTCATCCTTCATTAGTTTAACACCAGGAACAATGAGATTTTTCACACTATTACTCTTCTTCATCCTAAACCTCTCCAAAAAAAAATTTGTATACTCTTTGTCTAATATAAATGCCTTCGGAATTTTGTAAAACCTCCACATCGAGAAAATATTTCATCTTTTCTAAATTAGTCATATCAAATTCAAGTTTTATAGAATTCTCAAACTTAACAAACATACTCTTATCATTACCAGTAAAAATTAGATCATCAACATATAAGCAAACAATCAAAATTTTACCGTTATCTCCTGTTTTTATAAACAAGGTATGTTCACAGTTGCACCTCTCAAAATTGTTTTTGACAAAGTATGCTTCAATCTAATTGTAGCATGCACGAGGGGTTTGTTTAAAGTCATATAATACCCTTTTTTTTAATTTATACACCTCATGCCCTTCACCTTTATTCTCATAACCTTGTGGTTGCTCGACAAACACTGCTTCATTTAACTCTTCATGCAAGAAAGCACTTTTGACATCGAGTTGAAACACACTCCAACAGTTTTGAACCGCTAAAAATATTACCATTCAAATCTTATCCCACCTAGCCAAAGGGCACAAACACTTTAGTATAATCTATGTCACTATCGTGCATACCCTTTTGCCACCAACCAGCCTTGCACTTATCAACCTCACCATTTTCATTCTTTTTAATTCTTTCGTGCAATCCTATCAGCTCCGAAGTCCTATTCCTTTTGATCGCTTCTATCTCCAAGTCCATTGTAGCTCTCCATTTGAAACTCTAAACAGTTTTTGAAAATGTAGTCGGATCTGCAGTTGAGGTAAACATAACCAAATTATGCTTAACTTCTTTTGAGAACTCCCCTCATTCATATAATCTTCTATCCAAAATGGTACTCTTTTGTTCCTCCCTTCTAGTGAGCTTTCTTCAAATTTTTGAGAATTGTCTTCAGGTGACTCATTTGAAGGTAAGCTAAACTTTCATCCTTTTTCTTCTACTGTCACCTCCTCTTTAGATTCTTTTTCACTTTGATCATTTTCACTTCCTTCTTCATTACAATCTTCCCCACTCGAGGACATCAAGTCTTGCATCTTTATTACTCCTCCCTCAATTCCAGCATATATTTTCTTCAAAAACTACATCTCTGCTTACAACTATCTTCTCGGACGCTGGACGATAAAGTCTATATGCTTTAGACTTTTCACTCACTCCTAGAAACACACACTGAAAACTCTTATCATCTAACCTTTTTTTTTACTACCTTTTTTTTTATAGTAATCGAGTATATTATAAATAAGGCGACCCCATTAAGAAGATGAGGACTACAAAAGGAAGATTACAGGGGGGAATTAAAACATAAAGAGAGCGAGAAATTTACAACCCCGACTAGTTAGTCCAGTTCATGATACATTCAGGATTTCTATAAAGATCAGAGCCTGTGTAACTGAAATTTTTAATAGAGAACTTTAACCAAAAGGCCAACCGATGAAAGGTGAGGTCAAAAATCACATCCCAGTCTGGAGTTTTGGAGTCGAAGATCATATTGTTGCGCGCTATCCAAATTGACCAGTATAATCCTTTACAAAGAAGGGCAATTGCTTGACGTTGAAAATTTCCTTTTAACAGGCCGGACCATTCCTGAAGGTTATGATTTGGGTCTTTTGGCAAACAGCCTACACACCCAAACCAACTAAAGAGTCTACCCTAGAGAAACCAAGATGTAGGACAAAGATGGAAGAGATGATGTATAGTCCTAATCTCCTTGCAGCAGAAAGGGCAAAAAGCTTCCTCATAATTGATGATTCTTCTCTTAGCTAAGAAATCTTTTGTGCAAACACTGCCATTTAGGAGAAGCCATATGAACACATCTATTTTCAGAGGCGCAAACCCTTTCCAAAGCATAGCAGGGGAGTGAAGGTTTGTTGAAACAATTAAACCATCAAGAAGATGGCACCCTGAGGAGACTGTGTAAACGTTGGAGTTGTGGGATTTCCAAATCTTGTTGTCTTCACCATCAGAGAAGACTAGACCACGTTCCACTTCTGCTATCAAGCTTTCCCGCATGTAGAGCTCGCGGGATCGAAGGGGTTTTTTCCAAGAAAGATTGATTGAGTTATCACTTGGGTTATGAACTTCTGCAATGCTTAAAGATTGCTGTAGGGAGAGGTTGTAAAGCCTAGGAAACATGAACTGGAGGGGGGCTGCGTGGCCTAGCCAGGAATCAGACCAGAACCTGATGTTTCTCCCATCGCCCACCTTGAACCCGATATTGGATTGGAGGGGAGCGGATATGCTATGATTTAAGGAAATTGTAGATACCATGCCACGTCAAGTTGGAGATAAAGAGCCTGCAAACACAGGAAGGCCATTTACGAAGTATGGCTGGTGCTTTCGTATGATAAGATCTTGCCAACCTCCTACCACTCTTTTATCAAGGTTCCAAAGCCATTTAAACATCAGAGCCAGATTTTTTTTTTGAATAGAACCCAACCCAAGACCTCCAAGGGGCTTACTGTTAATTGCCTTATGCCAAGCAACCTTACAAATACCATGTGAATTTGAGGTACCCTTCCAGAGAAAACAACGATTGATGGAGGATATAGCCTTTGTAATGCCCTTTGGCATAGTAAAAACAGACATGTAGTATAGAGGTAGAGAGTTTAAGACAGATTTAATAAGACATATTCTCCCAGCCATGCTCAGAAACTTCCCTTTCCATTTGTTTAACTTTGCTCTGATTGTTGACAATACCGGTTTCCAAGTGAAGAGCCTAGTTGGGTTAGCACCAAGAGGTAGCCCAAGGTATGTGACTGGGAAAGTGTCACTACAACAGAAAATTGCGTTAGCCAGGCTTGAAGTGTATTCGTTGTCCAAATTAATTCCTATAAGTGAGCTCTTATAGAAATTAACTTTCAGTCCGTAAATGATCTCAAACCAGCGAAGGATCCTCTTGGCATGCAGAAGAGAGGAATAATCATTTGGCAGGAAAATCAAAGTGTCATCTACATATTGCAAATGGGTTATGTGATGCCTTGGAAAAGCTGCAAGCCTTTGAAGTAACCCGAATCAGATGCCCTGTTGAATAAAACCGTTAACCCCTGAACTGCTATGTCAAATAGGAAAGGAGAGAGGGGGTCCCCTTGCCTGAGACCCCTCTCCACACTGAATTCTCTGCTAGGAGAGCCATTTATGAGGATGGCCAATTTAGATGTGGACAAACATTCAGAAATGAGTTTCCTCCAATGAGAGCCAAAACCCATATAGCCCATAATAGAATTGATGTGCTCCCACAAAATCGAGTCGAAGGCTTTATGAAAATTTAACTTTAGCAAAAACCCATGGTCTTTCTTGCTGCGAATAGCATGGACAAACTCGTTTGCTATCATGAACCCATCTAGAATCTGACGCCCAGCAATGAAAGCAGACTGGTTTACACTTATCACATCTGGCAAGACGCTTCTGAGCCTAGTGGACAATAGTTTTGCCACTATTTTATATAACCCATTAATCAAACTAATCGACCGAAATTGGGAGAATCTGCACGACCCCTTAGTCTTCGGAATCAATGTTACAAAGGATGAGCCAATCCCCTTTGGTAATTTACCTGTTTTGAAAAACTCTTTGACCATCACAAAGATGTCGGAGCTGATAAGATTCCATGTCTTTTTGTAAAAGGAGAAGGTGAACCCGTCAGGACCGTGGGCTTTTGAACCGTCACAATCCCATACAGCTTGCTTTACTTCCTCTAATAAAGATAATCTTTCTAACCAAATTGATTTTGCTTTTAAGATTTTAGAGAAACCAGAGCCTCCCATTTCAATTCTTTTGCATTATGGCTTGGCAAACAGAGTTGAGAAGAAGTTGGCAGCACCCTATTTGATGTCATTTGGAGAGACTAAAAATGTATCATTCAGTTCAATCTTGATAATGTGGTTGCAGTCATTCCTCAAACTTGCTGAAAGGTGGAAGAAACAGGTGTTTTTATCCCCTATTTTACACCAATTTTGACGGGTTTTCTGTCTCCAAATATCCTCAACCTTCCTGCTAACCTCCCAAAGCTCAAAGTTCAGATTCTTAAGCTTTGTTTTTTCAGTCTCAGACAAGAGGCGCACCTCGCTTATATCTTCGATGGTTGTGATAGAGTTCTGAATGTCTTCAAGTTTTGTATTTTGATTACCGAAAGTGGATTTGTTCCATTGTCTCAGTTTTTTCCCCAAAGTGCCTAGTTTCTTTACTAATCTATAGTCCCCTGGAAATTCCTTGCAGCTATCAGACCAGAGGATCTGAAAATCAGCTAAGAATGAAGGGTGTGACAACCAACAGTTAAGGAAGCGGAAAGGCTTCCATCCCCAATCAACCTTTGGTGTCTGAAGAAGCAATTGACAGTGATTAGACATCCCCCTAGGGTAGCGGCAGATTGATAAGAATGGAAATTGAAGGTGGAGCTCTAGAGATGCAAAGGCCCTATCGATACAGCTCATGGAACCCCCCTAAACCAAGTGAAGTGGCTGCCCTGTAGTTTGAATTCAATCAGAGCACAATCGGATAGGAATTTACGGAGAGCAGCTGACCCTGAATAATTAATATAGCCGCTACTTCTCTCATGAGCATGAAGAGTTTCATTGAAATCACCTATCACAACCATTGGTAATTCAAAGGCAAACTTCAGAGTGGTGATGTCTTCCCACAGCTTAGCACGGTCTTGCACAAAAGATGCAGCATATACACCAACTACCATGCAGTTAAAGGAAGAATTAACATGTTTGCCGCTTAGGCTGATCCATTGGCCCCGAAATTCTATGGAATCAACCTCAAAGATAGAGCTATCTCACATCACTATGATCCCTCCTGATTTGCCAACAGACTCTAGAAAAGCCCATTTAACAGTTACAACATTCCATATATTTATGATGAAGGAATCGCAGCAGTTATCTTTTTTTGTTTCTAATAGAAAGCAGATGCTAACATTACTGTTGAGCAACCTATTCCAGATGGAATATCGTTTATTCAACATACCCAACCCACAACTATTCCAAGCAAAGATATTCATAGATATAGCAAGACCAAGGCTGATCAAACAGTAAGGTGAGGAACTTACAATTGATTGGCTGATGTCCACTCGTCTACTTCTCTGTCAATGTTCCCCCGAACTCCCTCTTCATACCCTATAAGATCTTGGCAGATTCCCAATCCCAGAGCCGCTGCATCATGTAACATTTCCCGAGTCTCCTTGACTCTATCAAAACCATCAGCCTGATTATCCTTGTAGGCTGCTTCAAACCGAACATTTCCTTGCTGAATTCCTGAATTGAGGGAATCAGAAGAGACACCTTTCTCGGTAGTGTTGGCTACACTACCACTAGCTTGCAACAATTTCAGTTTGCTTATTTTGCTTCTAGCATTCCTGTTGTTTTCTTTGATCGCTTCTGAGGAGGCTTGTTGGCTACACTGAGAGCTCAAAGGGCTTGGTAGACTAGTCTGTGCATCACTAGTCTCTGTATCCATGGAGGCATGATATGAGGTAATATCTACATGTTTATCAGAATATGACTTAATAGTAGGGGATGAGCTATTGTCTTTTAGATATGTGTTTCTGTAAGAGTCAGGAGCAACATTTGCTAAGCCTCTGTTAGCCAAAGCATGTTTGTTTTTCTTCACTTTCTTCCTTTTTATGCATGTATATATAGGGCCAATTCTTCTGATTTGTCTAAGCTTCTTCCTTTTTCTTTCCTTTAGTTCCATATCCACTACTTCTTGAGGTTCTGCCAGATCACGTATGAAATCCGAGTAGGAGTTCTGCAATTGGTTCTGGTCTAAATTCAAGGTTCATGCTGTTTTGGAGGAGGACCTTAAAACCTAGGCTGAAAAAGTGTTAGATAACCTTATTCCTTTCACCTGGCCTGTGATGCCTTTTTTTATAAGGCCCACTCCTGTAACTGATTGTACTGGGACATCTGTGCTGCTGTCACTGTCGGCTACCTCGTGCATGTTTTCCTTTAATCTGTTATTGTGTGACATTGTAGGGGGTTGCTAATATGTATCAATGTGTAGTTGATGATCTATCGTCTAGAGGTTATGTGTTTCATCTGTTTCAGGGAAAAGGCAGGTGTTTTTTAAAATTGTGTCAGTATGATCCCAGTTATTTGTTGGCCTAGTGTGCCCATGACAAAAGATGAGAGAGAAATCGCTATCCACATCTGTCTTTTGTTGCTCTGTTATAGTAGTGTTCGTTGCACAACGGTCACCCCCAGGGTCAGTAGTCTTTGAGCCCGCTGTCGTAACCTCATCTGAAGTTGCAAAGTCGCTGCATGACTCTTCATCTAATGTTGCAGTAACATCTATTGAATGTTTGATTGTAGACAGTAGGGGACAAAAATCCAGTTTCATTTCCATGATTGAGATATCAAATTCATCGCCATCTAAAACCAGTAAGACATGCTCATTTAGAGTTTCAAATGAAGTTGTGCTCAACAACACTTTTACTCTCGTGAGAGATCCTTGGCTCACGCTGGTGATGTTGTAACCAACCATCTTCCCTGCTTTCTCAAAAATGGATTCAATACATCTGCGGTTCCATCCTATCAAAGGTAATCCTAGTATAGACACCCACACAAATCTATATGTAGCTTTAGCTCCCTTTTTCCTTGGTTTCAGATAAGAGAATGATGTTTTCAAAACAGAGGATCCATTAACCAGCTCTTTCTCCATAGATTCTCGATTTGTAAAGGTAATGACTGCTTGGCTTGCTCCTAGAAAACGAAAGCCCACTATCTGCCTAATATTTTTTAGAACCATATGCTCAAGGTGAGCATAGTCCACGTTTGCGTTTATGGATCCCACTAAACTTCTCAGAAGCCATTCTTTGTCATCAGGGATAAACTTATAGAACATCGTCTTCTTTGGGTGCTTTGTGATAGAGAGAGCTTTAACAAATGTCCGGGAGTCCCTGAAGGTGAGTTTAGGCATGGCTTTTAGTTGTGGTTTTATAACAAGGTCTGGTTTTTTCCCCTCTAGAGGTTTTTGAAATCTGACTAGGTTTGCACAAATTTTGTATGAATCGAACCAGATAAGGTTCAAGTTGTCACAAATTTTTTATTCTGTTAACGTGGAGAGGAAGGAAACAAAGCCAAACTGTCTCCCTCGTGATGTTTTCTTCCTGGAGACAAAAAGATTGGTAACAGGATTAATCTTTGAAAGCCTCTTTTTGAGGTCATGATAATCTAACCATGATGGGAAACGTTCAAAAAAGAACTTAGAAGGGGTAAAGGCTGGGATGGTTGTGTTAGAAGGAGGATTGTTATTCTGGACGTTTCTAGTTTGGTGCACAGGTGTGTCGGGAGGCTTAGTGTAACAGGGGGGATGGAAGGTTGTTGTGGGTGTTTAGGAGGGGGAGGGTAAGGATCTATGAACTTGAAAGTTGTTTTGACCGGTATTTGAGAGGCTAGATTATTCAGAGTCTGTAGAGTTGCAGGAGTCTGGTTTGCAGGGGTGATCGAAGGCTTTTTGGATGGGAGCATCTTTGCAGGTAACACCTTTACTTCTCTATTTGTGGAAATCATCTCTGAAAATTACATGAGCGTCCAAAACGACTAGTCTAGCTTGTTTTGGATTTTTAACAAACATGTGGTAGACATTATCAAAACAGAGAACTAAGTTTCCCAGCAGTAGCTAGATGCAAAGTTGTATTCCCATCATTCCTGTGAATCGAAATTCCTTGAAGAAACAAATTTGATCATTTTCTAGTAAGACAACTTACCTGGATAAAGTTGTTTGCTTCCCTTCTCATCAGATCTGATGCTCCTCTAAACTCTCACACCACTATTCATATATAACAAAACTCAAAGCAGCTCACTATCCTTCCCCTCAAATTTCTCTCTCAAAATTGGAACTCTTCTAGCTTATCTCTTTCTCTTGGTTCGTGGATTTTTCTTCTACAGGTAACAGATACGACGATTGTGTAGCTTCGGGCTACTGTTTAGGAGAACTCACAGTTCTTCCTCCTCACCTCCGAAGTCTCTCAGACTGGAGGTTCAATCTGATTCTCAGATGCTTCAGATGCATATGATGGTGATGGTCTCCAAACTCCTAAGGTTAGTAGCTTCTCCACAATCTTTTTATTCGGTCTTCCCTACCTGACACATGAATATGACCGATGTATCCAAAAACCTGAAAATTATCAATATTAGGTTTAACACCACTCCAAGCCTCTTAAGGATTTATGTTTTTCACTACCAATGTAGGATTTTTATTGAGCACATGTGTTGTCCATTTTACTTCTTCTGTCCAAGAATTCTTTAGAACTTGCTTCTTCGATAACATGTTTCTAACCATGTTCATGATTTTCCTATTTTTGTGCTCAGCTACTCCATTTTATTAGGGAGTGTAGGCTGTAGTGAGCTGCATGATAATACCATTAGCTTCGCAAAAGGCATTGAACTCGAGAGATGTGAACTCTTCACTCATATTTATGCGCAGACAATGAATAAAAACTCATGTCTCTTTCTTAACAAGGTTTTTATAATTCTTGAAGATAGTAAAAGCTTTAGATTTCTTAGCAAAACAAAATATCCACACCTTAGGACCGTAAAAATTAATATAACTTATAACATACCTTTTCTTACTATTGGAAACATGTTTGATGGGCCCGCAAATGTCAATATGTACCAACTGCAGTCTTTGTGATACTCTTTATAAAATCCTCTTTAGAATTGCATCCATGTGTTGCTTTTCCACCATGCAATCAGTGCATACTTTGGATGATGCCTTCAACTGTGATAACCTTCTCACCATTTGCTTATACTACAATGTTCTCAGACATTTGAGACTTGGAAGCCTATATCTGCATTGCCACAAGTGAGTGTTGTCTTCAAGATTTTTTTGGAAACAAGTGGGAGCTTTTGATAGAAATCTTACAAGGAATATGAACATCTTATTTGCAGACATTATTGTTTGCACAATAAGCCCTTTCTTAGGATGATAAACTCTATATACTCCATGTTGTGTTAAAATAGCTACATCTTTTTCTTGCATTTGTCTAATACTAAATAAATTATTTCTTAACTCATGTAAATCCCGAGATAATCAAGGTTGGATTAAATTAAAGAAAATAAACTAAACTAAAAAGAAGTGGGGGAAAAACGAATACATTTAAAGAAAATGAGGTATATATACAAATAAGAATAATTATAGAGCATAAATACTACTCTTCTTACCAAAAACAGATCTGCAACTATCATGAAGAAAGAAGAGAGGGAGTTTTGGTATCTATTTTTATAGATCAAGAGAGAAAGAAACACCAAATTTCAAGAACCTATCCAAGATTAAGAGTTATAGGTAAAAATAAACAATAGTAGGCAAGGGATTAACAAGAAAAAAATTGAACAATAAGAGAAGAGGGGAGGGTCGGCTGTCATTAGAAAGAAAATGAGGGATCGAGACCTTGATTCGTATCGGGTAAGATATTCTAAACATGCTATTATGAGTTGTTTTAAAGTCGATTATGAATTGATTTCTGGATGTTAAATTATAGATTGGAGTTCTATAACTCTAGATATAGTTAAAAATCTGAGGAGAGGTCAGATAGTAACAGTTCAAAAACGGACAGTAACAGTCTAAGTGTTTGTTGATGAGTAATTTTGACTATCTTAGAGACAGAACTAGGTTCTCCTTAAATCATAAAACTTGTAGCCTCATGTCTTTGCTTTCCAACGACATAAATTTCACTTGAATCGGAGTTCTATAACTCCAGATATAGTTAAAAATCTGAGGAGAGGTCAGACAGTAACAGTTCAAAAACGGACAGTAACAATCGAAGTGTTTGTTGATGAGCAATTTTGACTATCTTAGAGGTAGAACTGGGTTCTTCTTTAATCATAGAACTTGTAGCCTCATGTCTTAGCTTTCCAACGACACAAGTTTCACTTAAATTGGAGTTCTATAACTCCAGATATAGTTAAAAATCTGAGGAGATGTCAGATAGTAACAGTTCAAAAACGAGACAGTAACAGTTAGATAGTGACAATCTAAATATAAAGAAAGGAATAATAACTAGGATTGGACAAAGAACGACAATAATAATGAGTGAAATGAGAAAATCATAAAGTACTAAGAAATGACAGAAAGAAAGACTTATTGGTTATTGATATGGTGATTATAAAACATATCCTTGAGTGAGAAAAATTTATGAGATAAACCTGTGATTTGCAGGAGGGACCATAGGCGTGGTGCAACAACAGCAATAAGGGAGCACGAGTAAAGCTTATATTGTATGTAGGTGAATCACACATTTACCTTCTACGTAAATTCCATGTTTTAATATATATTACTGATGTGAAATGTTAATTACCGAATGTATGAGTACTCAAAGGGAAAGGTTGTTGTGTGAATTGCTAAGTGATGAAATTATCACTGACAAATGAAATATGAAAAGTGTGATTTAAGGCATAAACTAGCATACATTACATTCAGTGTATGTTAGGATCCCAGGTAAGGGGATCGCCATGTTTGGACTAGCATACATTTAGTGTATGTTAGGATCCCGGGTAAGGGGATCGCCATGTTTTCGGCTAGCATACATTCAGTGTATGTTAGGATTCCGGGTAAGGGGATCACCCTATATCGACTCCTATGGGATGATGTTGATACTAGTGAAAGGGGTATCAGAAATGGGTTAAATGAAGATAATCATGTTTGATCTTATAAAGTCTGGAATAGAGGTTAATAGTGAAAATAGAAATGGTTATTAATAGTTTGAATAAGAAAGAGATTCTAATAAAAAACACAAAGGAGAAGGGAACAAAATATAAATGCATGTTACCCTTTTAAAATTGCTTGATATTCATGTTATTTTTTTTATGTGATAGTCACCTTTCAATAATATGTATTTTGTTTCAGGAACATCACATGCACGACAGGAGTAGATCCTAGCTTATGTTTCCCTTCTTGTAATTTAGGTTATAGGGGGTATACTCTTATATTTTGTAAACATGAAAATGTTTATATAACTTAATTTGTATAATTAATGTTTAAACTTGATTGAATAAACTTAATCTCTGTAGTTCATGTAACCATCTTTCATGTCTAAGTATTTACTTTTTTTTTCATCCATAATGATATTTTGTTATATAATGTATATCGTGGATAATAGGTGTAAGAATATTGTGGAAATTGAAACTCAAGACGATTGGGTCGAGATTAAGTTATAAAATGCAAGTTATTAGCAGTGTAAACAGGCTACATATCAATAACTTGGGACCTTCCGGTATAGGGGGGGCTCTGTCAAAATTTCGGTAAATTTTAATATGAAAAACCATGAATATATATATATATAAGAAAAAAAATCTCTGTTTTCGGTTGATATGAGAGTGTTGTTTTTTTATCTCCAAGTAGGGGATGTTACAACTCAAGTATATAGAACACATCAATGATTACCTGAGTAACTCCAGCAATTTGCAACTTAATATTAACTTTTCCTAACACGGCCATCTTTGAATTATTCTTGAGCTTAAAAGATTATGGGAATTCCAAGTCAAGATCTGAGAATCACTACTTATTTACACACATATGATTGTTACACCCTGAGTCAAGGAACCAAACATCCTTTCTCATTGATTGATTAAGCTCTACATATGACATCAACAACATCTTTTCTTTCTCCTTAAGCTCAATATAATTTGCTTCCTTCTCTTATTTAGGACACTCATATTGAAAATTTCATGATTGATGACACTTGTAACACTCAATTATAGCTTTGTTGAATGCTTATTTGCCTCTTCCTCTAAAACTTCCATGACCTCGATCGCCTCTTCTTCCATAAAATTTATCTCGTAGGTAACCTCTAATGTCTGTTCGTCTTTTTCATACCCGTTCACCCTCTGCTAATGTACCAACAAGTTGCTCTGCAACTCATTAATGATTAAAGTGTCTAAGTTATTAGACTTTTCAACTGAACATACAACATAGTCGAACATTGAGGTCATTGATCTTAATATCTTTTCAATAATCACCACTTATTTGCTATGATGAGTGTTCAAATGAAGTACTCATCAACACTCTTCCATTTGTAGAACCTCAAACTCCTTCTGAAGAACCTAGAGTTGTGCTCTTTTGACTCTCATGGAACCCTGATACTTCTGCTTCATAGAATCCCAGATATGCTTAACAATGTCTCTATTGAGAATGGTCTCCATAATAGTTCGATCAATTGTTTGAAATAAATAATTCTTGACCTTCAAGTCTTTTAGCTTTTGGTCTGGAGTTGATTTTTGTTGTGCTTCAGTATGTTCCACTCTTTTTTTGTTATAGAAGGGATTCAATTCTCCACCAAACTCCAATGCTTCTTCGAATGAAGAAAACTTTCTATAAACATGGACCAATGATGGTAATGGCCATCAAACCTATAAATTGTTGGTTGAACAAAATTATTTTCATCCTCCATACTTTAATTCTCTCTCTTCTTTTCTGGTCTTTCTCTCTTTTCACTCCTTTTCTTTTTAAGAAATTATAGTTTCTTTCCTCTCACAATCAGGCCCCGTGAAGGTGCTCTAATACAGGATTGTTGTAAACTTTTTTGTTATATACTATTTATAAAAGCATAAAGCAAGCTATTGGCTTATATAAGCCTTACAAAGAGATAAAATTGAAACAAACAACCCATGTTTTACATGGTAAATGGTTAGGGAAATAGTTAAATTCTAACTACACATCTTAAATAATAGAAATTATTAACTAAATGAAGTTTGACAACTTCAACTATAACTCTAACAACCCCAACAATTGCATGTTATATCTATATATGAGATATACATTAATGTGGTGGTATATTCAATAAAATATATTTTATTAAATATGAAATATATATAAAAAGAGTGGTGCTAATCTTAATAATAGTCTTTTATAATTCAATTAAAAAAAATAATAACTGTTGGATAGGTATTTTATACATTAAATAAGTGAATTTCAATACTAATCTCATGAATTTAATGGTTGATATTTTTCGACAACTATATAAGACTACTATGTACTATTAGCATTAAGAAAATAAATTCAGGTAAGAGAAAATCATCTAATAAAATCTTAAACCTTGATTTAATTTAAAGAATTAAGATTAACACTAATATGACATATTGTGAAGACTTGTTACGTGTATTCTTTTTCTTTTTTTAAAAAAAATACATTTCTAGTGCTTAAATTTTTTTGCATGAGATATTATTTGAGATGAAATGGAAGTGTATTTATTAAGTTTTTTTCAAGAGATTTGAGGTCAAACTCGTTATCATTTCAAATGAAAGAAAAACCATAACAACAACTATAAAATATTTAGAAAAAAAACCTATGTCCGATCTCATAACGTTAGAGAAACTTTTTTTTTTTAATTCCGCTTGATGGATTGAGATTAACAATTGATAAAGAGTAATTTGTTTTTTTTATTAAGAAAAGTAAGAATAACATTATATATACGTATATTCCTCACTCAATAAAGAGAAGATCCATCAATGTTTTTTTTTTTTAAAAAAAAAAGTAATTCTCATCAACTGGCTACCATCCCATCTTCATTGTCGTAAATGCATGAAGCATTAAGGATTTGGCCTGGATATATATATATATACATATGCATGCATGCATGCATGCATGCAGTGTTGTACACTCTCTCCTTGTTCAGAAAGGTTTTAACTTTTGTTGCTAGTCTTTGAGTTGATGATTAATCTGCTGAATTTGTGAGGTTACGAAAAGACGAGAGTATTTGATAGTTGCGATTGAACTTTGAAGGGTAAGTTAGAGGAGCGACGGAGGTAAGTAGTGGAGGAGGCTAACTTTTTGTTAATTAGGAGACATCGCCACCACTTTTTCTGACTTGAGGTACAACCCCACAACAACTTTAGTCTCCATCTGCCAACAGAACCCTAAAACTCATCCCTTAAATACCCTATTAAACACGCCTACACAAGACAGACAAGTCCATGTGACCATAAATCCTTGGTTTTTGAAACCCTAATACCAGCGCAAAACCACCATGAAAATTGCAAACATATGCCAGCAAATATTAAATTTAAGGAGAGAACAAAGAAACAAAAACCAAAGTGGGAGAAACAACTTCTGAGCGCCGCCAGTGTAATCATTCAAAATGATAATTACAAGGGCCAGAGCGTGTTTCTTCAACTTCCTAGAAAAGTTTCGAGATCACATAAGTAGCAGCTTTACCTCCCTCGCCTGAAAACACCAGACTCCTTTATCCCTACCATGGTAGATGCAAACACACACACACACACACACACACACACACACACACACACACACATATACATACGTGCGTGTGTTTTTTCCTCTTCAAAATTCCCAAAGCACACCGATTCCATAAAAGGTGATAGAAATTAAAAAGAAAAGAAAAAACCCTTGCAATGACACTCAAATCATTACTCCTAATAGTTATCTTCAAACTGAATCAATTACCGTCTATAATCAGTTTCTCACGAACCCAAAAAGACAATCAAAATTTTCACTGTTTTCGATCACACTCTGCTCTTTATTGCTCTTGGAAATAGTCGAAGACAATTACTTTGCATCAGAGTTTATAGCTGGCATAGGTGCAGAGTTGACAATTTGGCACATTGCCAACATCTAATGCATTTGCTAATTAAAGTCTTAACTTACTAAAGTAAATTAGGACTCTAATACATTTTCCAAAACAAAAGGTGACGTTTATATCTAGTGCAGGTAAATTCTCCCATCAGCTAGATCCAAAAAAGAGATTATCGCATTTACTTTTTTTTTTTATTAGAATATATTGTTTTTATTAATTACACTAGCTAACTCTGGCTACTTAACTTTCAATGTTAACAAATTACTTTTCTGAAAATAAATATGGTCAAGCAATGGCAACACCCCTCATCTTTAAAAGTGTCCTTTCACGGGGGAGGGTGGTCCAGAGTACAAAATTAGGGGGGTACAAAATTTAATGGTCACATCCCGGGAAGAAAAAGGAATAATAAATGGTAAAATGAGAATAATAAATTTTATCTCCAACAGTTTAGCTTTAATTGTAGAGCCTGTTTAAAAGTTTTTTTGAAAAAAAATAATTTTTTTATTTTTTTAAATTTTTTTAATGTTTTTAGATTATTTTCATTGCTAATATAGGAAATAATTTTTAAAATAAAAAATATTATTTTAATAAATTTTTAAATACAAAATACTATAAAAAATTATTATTATCCCAACACCAAACTGTCTTTTCGATATTATGAAACCATATTTTGTCTTTTACAACTTCGATAGTTTTCATGTTTAAATTAGGTATGGTAATTATTGTCTTACAATAGTCTTTAATTTTCATGTTGCTTGTCGTATTCATTTTCGAATTAGGTTTGAGAATTTTACTTAATCTTTGATAATTCATAGCTATGTTAGTTTACATTCTAATCTAAATCCCGTTTATTTATTAAAAAGTAATTTTTTTTAAAAAAATAAATTTTAAAAAAGTAAATTATTGTTCAATATTTAGTAATATAATGAAAAATAAGTCGAAAAATATTTTCCAGTATTTAGTTATGTTATGAAAAATGAGCTGGAAAATAACTTATTAATGTTTTATTTTTTTAAAATTTATTAAAATAATAAGAAACAAATCTTACAAATTAAAAAGTTGAATAAGAATGAAATTAAAAAAATACATAATTTTATAAATTATCTCAAATAAAATAAATAATAATCAAAATAATAGAGATCAAATTTAAAAATAAAAAAAATTGAAAGATGAAGAAATTAAAATAATTAAAATTAAAATTTCATAAATTATTTCAAATAAAATAAATAACAATCAAAAGAATGAGGACCAAATTTAATAGATAAAAAATTTCAATTAAAAATTGAGAAGGGAAAAGCAAATAACAATTATAAAAATGAGGACCAAAATTAATATAAAAATTAAATTATAAGGGATGAAATTGAAAAACAAATATTTGAAACAAAATATATATATAACAATAAAAAATTTGAGGATCAAATTTGATATAATCAGCAAATAATATAACATTTCTAAACTGTTCACAACTTCCGGAAAATATTTTCTGCCTAAAATAAAA
Organism: Populus nigra; assembly: GCF_951802175.1. NCBI lineage: Eukaryota > Viridiplantae > Streptophyta > Magnoliopsida > Malpighiales > Salicaceae > Populus > Populus nigra. Next base: position 14,828,670 of record NC_084857.1, read on the forward strand.
AAAAAATACTTTCCTGAAAACCAAGCCAAATTTTTCTTTGACTGGAAAGTGTTTTCCGTTGATCAACTTTTCTAATTGCAAACAAACACAGGAAAGTTTGGAAAGTAGTTTCCCATAAACCATTATCCGAGAAACAAACACATCCTTAAACACTTTTATTTTCTTTTATGACTAATCTCCTGCATATACAGTGTTTCATATTTAAAATTAGATAGTTGACCTTCATCAAGCTGCGATCAAAATAATATTTTTTTTGGTAAAAAAAGTCTTAGCTAGCATATTTTTTAATAAAAAAATATTCAAAATTATATAGGAATTAGCTTGATATGATATAGTAGACTTGATGAGTTTAGAAGCAACCTAAACAACCAATAAAAATATAAAGTGACTAATTAAAACATCAAAGATTATATTTGTTTTAAAAAATATTAAAATGTCAACATCTTGCATTGACTTGGAACAATCAAGGTTAACACACTGAATTCATGATCTAGGTAAGTAGACCATGATAATTTATAGAAACAAATTATGTAACTTAATCCCAATTAATCCAATGTTGGAAGATAAAAATGAAATAAAAAAAATGACAAAAAATTTGACTCAATTCAACATGAGTTAACTCACTAGACTCGCAACCCAAGTTATGAGACCGTGATAACCGTATAGAAGACAAATAAAAACAAACTATGAAGTCCAACCTCTAATTAATCAAATGTTGAAGGATGCAATTGAAACAAAATGGACAAAAAAAGTTAACTCGAGTTAACCCGCCAAATTATGACCCAGGTCATAAGACTGTGATAGCCTCATAGAAAACAAATAAAGTCTAGTTCTCGATCAATCTCATGTTAAATGATGAAATTAAAAAATAATTCTAAAAACAAAAAACAAAAAAAGCTCGAGCTAACCTAGATTAAGCTGTAAAATTCATGACTTGTATTACGAGACTGAAATAACCTATATAATTATTTATTTGAATACCATTGAATAAAAAAAGAAGCAAATAAAAAAAAATGATGGACTTGGTAAACAAAGGGCAAGTGCCTAGGTTTGGGCAATCTAACATGCTTGACCCAAAACGAGAAGGTCTGGCTCGCATGTTAGGCCTCTTTATTTTATTTTATTTTTTTGCATCATAAACCCTTTAATGTTTTTTTCTTAAGAAAGCACCAAAAAAGTGTCATTTGCTGCTCCAGAATCTAATGATTTGAGGGTCATAAAAAAGTTTGAGCATTAATATTTTATATCCAAATATTTATTTTTTAGATTATTTTTTACCTAAACAAACATAAAAAAAAACATATAGACTTCAATAAACTCATTCATGGCTTTAAACACACCAAAAAATCAGTCATGAATTAAATAAATAAACTCAAATTTAAAAACTCATGGAGGTCAGATCTACTTTTCTCAGATAACGTGGAGTTCAAAAAATACCATAGTGGAACTCCTCTTATAGAATAGAACTCGTTGATATCAATATTAACTTTTTATAGTTATAATTGATGCTAACCGATGATTTTTTATTTCTACTACTGGAATCCGACAAGTCTCAGATCTAAGAAAATAAGAAAAATAGAATGTTGGATCAAAAGTGAATTTTCAAAAACTAGAGTGACAAAAAATTTATCAATTGAAAAGTTTGAGGACTAGAATTAATGTTTTGTGCTAATTTAAAAAAAGCCATCTAATTTCCTTTTTGTTTTTATTTTAATCCTTATTTTGTTAATCTTGTCACTTCTTAATAAATCAGAAACAATTGACAAACATTTTGGCCACCAAATGATTATTTTTTAGAGAAAAAGATTGATAATTAAAATGAAAAAAAAAGAGCCCCAATTCATCATCAATACGGAGAGAAATAATTTTCCCACACCTCTGAGTTTTTTAAATTGTAATTATAATAAAAGTGAAATAACTTTTTTAAAAAGGAAACTCGGAAAAAGTTCAAAGTCGTCTGATTCGAGGACGGTTGGACCAGTAAAAAATCCTAGTCACTTCCAGTTTTTTTACTCACCAGGCAACACATAGTATCTTTTGCTCCCCACCTTCTTTCTTTTTTGTTCTTTTTTTTTTCCTGTATCAATTTTATGATGCCCCATGCACGAGTTCTGTCACTTCAGTTTTCAAGACCCCCATATCTCTATATTTGAGAGTCATCCCCAGCTATAAATACAGGAGGCAACCCCAGAGTCCAGGTGCCAAACTCAGTCTTGAAATCGCCGAAATCACATCTCTTTCTTCCGGTCAAGCTTGTTTTTCTTGTTCAATTTCATTTGTAAAGCACCTATCTTTACGAATCCTCCAGTTCCAAAAATATGGAAGAAGCACTTAGAAGGCTCAACGGAGTGCCGAGCCATGTGCCAGAATCCATCTCGTACGAACCCATAATCGCCGACCTCCAGAAGAAGTCCGCGCCTACCACCACAACAAACAAAAGGTCACTGAAAGAAGGCGGTGGCAATAGTGGAAACATGAGGTACCGTGGCGTCCGCAGGAGGCCATGGGGTCGTTATGCAGCCGAGATAAGGGATCCTCAGTCTAAGGAACGGCGTTGGCTCGGGACTTTTGACACTGCTGAGGAGGCTGCTTGTGCCTATGACTATGCAGCTCGAGTAATGCGAGGTATCAAGGCTCGTACTAATTTTGTGTACCCTGAGACTTATTCTGCAACAACTGACTCTCATAATTTGCTCCCTCCATTTACTTTTTCAAAATCATCTCATCATCAGCCCTCTCGCCAGTATAATACAGTGCCCTCTTCAAATTGGTCTTCTCTCGGTCACTCTCATGTGGGTGACTTCTCTGCTGGTGGGTCTGCTCCACAGAGGAGTACTAGTGGCAGTTCCGCTAACACTTCTACTCTGAACATGCTTTTTCTTCGTGATTTCGTAAACTCCTCTTCAGGTTCGTCGTCTCAAAATCATTCTCAACCGTTATATGATCACTTTCCCTGCATCAATGGGTCCTCCTATTCTGCTCCTAGTACTTTCGCAGGTGGTTCCTTGGGGAACCCTTCTAGTAACACCAGTAGTGCTAGTCCATATAATTTCTCTGGAACTTTGGCAGACTCAACTGTCACTAGTCTACCCCACACGGAGTTTAATCAGAATTATACTCCTGGAGTCCTGAATAGTCCCAACTCAAAAGCCGAAGAGTTGGAATTCTTTCCACAAGAACCATCTGGCTCTGGTTTGTTGCAAGAAATTATTCAAGGGTTTTTGCCTAAGCACTCCACTGAAAAGATTGACTTTTCAAAAAGCTATGGAGAGTCAATGGTTGCACCATCAGCTGAAATAATATCTGGTGGTCAGTCGCTAGATGGATTGAGAAGGAGCACGAAGTACTTCGTTAAAAATGAGCACCATGGTGCTTATCTTGATCATGAAGGAATAAAGTCATCAGGGCAGCCCGAGGGCTGTTACCGTACTGGGGTTAGTTGTCATGACCAAGTACCATATGATAATGAGATGTCACTAAATCTTCCAGTGGGTCAGGACTCCTTTTTGGAAGACATTTTTCAGTACCCAGATCTTATGAGTGCCTTCGCAGCTAGGTTCAAGAATGCTTGAGGTCTTCTCCTGGTGCAACCTCTACATGCTGTTATGCAAGTCAAAGATGTCTAACGAGCTGCCTGTCGCTTGTTTTATTGACTACAAAATTTTTACTTAATTAACGCTTAATTCGTTGGTATCCTCTTTAACAGATCTCTAAGGTAGCCGATTATGTTCGAGTTAATTTCATGTTTTGCTTTCATTTATTAGCTCCCTTCTCTATATCACATCTCCATATGATCTCTTCGTTTACTTCGGAACTGGAAAGGCTGTGTTGTGTTTGATTGATTGATTACAAGTGCCGGTACATTTTCCTTTTTGTTTCTTTCCAGAGAAATATCAAAGTAAACCCTAAATGGGGGAGCTGAAAATCATTCTGCGGTGTTACCAGGTATAATAAACTAGCTACTACGTACCTGGGGAAAGGATAAAAAGATCGGCGGCACCTTTCATTTTCGAATGGTGGTCTCTGTGCCTGTCCGAGTTTCTTTTTTCAATTTCAAGTTTTTACAGTAATACAAGATAAAAAAGTATATATGGACAATAAAAATTATATATGAATAATAAAAAATAAATCTAAAATATCCTCAACTATAACGTACCAAGTATCAAACAATTGCCATGCGGTGTTCTCATTAAACAGTGGGAGCACCTGCTCCCCATAATAATTTGGATATCCTTGGATCCAAGGAAAAAAACAAAAGACGGCAAAATTAAAAGCAAGAGAAATTGAAAGAAAGAAAGCCCAGCTGCTTGCGAGGAGGTAGCCACCCAACAAACCAAACTAAGCCAAACTAAACTAAACCGGGTTTGGTCAGTGTCATTGTCAGTGTCTCCTTTTCTAATTCACAGGTGTAGCAGAGTGATCGAAGTCTAGTTGTGAATACAAAACGGAGCACAAAAGCAAACAAAAAGCACTCCTTTTAGTTCTTCCTTGGTCATTTTGAACGGGTCGGATATTTTTGTGGGATTTCAAGTTATTGTTTAAGGTAATAGAAAATATAATAATATTAAGAATGCATTTCACTATACATGATTTTTTTTAATTGAAAAACATAAAGATACTAAATAAAATAAAACATAAAGATACTAAATGAAATAAATTTTAAAATGTATGAATGGATAAAATGAGAAAGAGTTATTAATACTAATCAAATTCTAAAATTAAAAAATATATATTTTTATAAAAGATAAATATATGATATTTAACCCTAATTTTTTTTATTGTAAATGATTTCTTTTTATCTTAAAGGTCACATTTTCTTGTCAAGAGCATGCAATTTTTATTTTTATAAATGCATCATGAAAATAAAGTTTATTTATATAAAACATAAATGAAAAAAATATAGATAAATTAAAATAATCTCTTCAAAACATTAAATACACTAATAATAAAAAAACAATTGTTATTTAAAAAATATAAAATAAACAATCTAAAAAGTGAGAGAGAGGAGGTATTGGTTTAAATATAAATAAAAAAATTAATTCAAACAAAAAACATAAAAAAAGTATGAACTAACCAAAAAAAAATAAAAAACTAAAGAAAATAAAAAGAGGCCAAGCACTTGCTTTGGTGCTTAATTTTTTATATTTGAAAATGTAGTAGACATGTCATCAAACCTAATTTTTTTTTTTAAAAAGGAAGGCTATTCATCCATGGTGGTAGAAGATTTGTTTGCATTTTTATTTTTTGACCACCAAAGAGGTGATTCAAAATAAGATATAGTGTTTTTTTTTTAAATTCATAATTTAAAAAGTAAAAGGATCAAAATAAATTTTTTAACCCAGTTTTTTTTTTTTAACTTTACTCCTCTATCTTTAGATTGTGTTGTTCCTCATCAAATTTGCTTTAATTAGGGCTTATAAGGGTGTGATTTGAAAAAATAAATCATGGATGATAAAAAAAAATAAATCACTATAGTAATCCATGTGATGTGTTTATATAAATAGTGGCAAGGTGAATATTATTTTCACCGTTGATCTCTAAGTTTCTTCTAACTAGCCAGTGGCTCATTGGCTACTCTCGTGTTTTTTCATATAATATTATTTATCCCAACTATGCTCGTTGGCCTATCAGTAACCTAGCAACTTGCTTGACCAAACTAAAATTTCTTTTAACCTTTCTAAATAAAATTTTTTAAAATTATTAATTTAATGTTTTTTTATAAAATAAAAATACAAAAATAACAACATATTAGATTGATCAGGGTTAAACACTGTTAATTCACCTAACTCGTGACCTCTATCATGTTTTTTACTAGGTTTAATAACCTTGTATTTTGGAATCCATTTCTTATTTAATCTAATTATTATAAAAGTAGACATTTGCAAAAAAACAAAAACAAAAACAAAATTATCGAGGAGAAATGTATTTTTTCAACGTATAGTCCATTTCATTATCAATGCATGTCTTGATTATTTGAATGATATTATTTTTTCTTATTGTAAGCATTATTTTTTAAATAAAAACCTATCATAATATCAAAAATAAAATTTTAAAAACAATTAAGACAATATTTCAATATTTTGCATGTGATTAATGGGGGAAAAGCGATGAAATAGTGTAAAAAATGCATCAACACTTGTTTTAAATTATTATTTTTACATAGTAGTTTCATAGTAATTGAAAGGAACTCCAATACAAATCTATAATATTATTTAAAAATCATGTCAAACTATTTTTTTTTCATAGTGCATTTCAATGAAAAAAACTAATTTTTTTTTAAAAAAGAGGAAGGAGCTAGATGTATCTACATGCCTAACTCAATAGAAAGAAAGGTCTGGGCTTGCAAAGCCAAACCTGATTGCATTTTCTTTTATTTTCTTAAGCGAGATTGACATGTTATTCGTCTTTTATTTGAAAAAATAAAAGAAATGATTCGCCATCTTGTATCTCAGATTTCAACTACCAGAGAGGTGATTGGAAAACCATGCTAGGGTTTTTGGATCTCAAAAAACTATTTTAGCATATTTTCATTTAAAAACATGTAATAAACACTTTTAGTATCTTAATAAACTAATTCATCAACTTAAAACACCCTTAAGTCGGATAGAAACACAATATTAAAATAAAATAAACCCTGAAACTTGATCTTCTTTTTCTTGCAATATAAAAGTTCAAAAATATCTCAATGACACTCATTTCTTAAAGTGAATCAAGATTGACTTTTCTGTTCATGAAATTTTGGTAACCGAACGTTTTCTCTCTTTTTCATTAATTTTCAATGACTCTTTCTTTTCTCTCAAACTTAAGGATTGAAATGTGAACAAAATGAATTTTTGACTAAAACAATAATAAAAAAATCCTAAAGGATTTTTTTGTTAAAAAAAGCATTGGATGAACAATACTTGAAAAGGAAAAAAAACACCTTTTTTCCTTACCATCAATCTTGGTCTTGAAAAATTTATTTTTTAAAAGGCAACAAAAATTAATTTTTTCATGAAAAATTAAGCATCAATCCAATATTGGGAAGTTTTTTTAATATCATGATAATCCAATAGAAATCAATTTAAAATAAATTATGAAATTTAATTTCAAATCAATACAACGTAAAAAAGATAGAATTGAAGAAAAAACAATAACCAAAGCAAGAAAAAAAATTAAAGAAAGAAAAATAATTTTAAAATTTTAAAAACTTGATTTCTATGTTAAGGATTCGTGTGTTGAATCACATGTTTTTTTATAACAGAAAAAAGACAATTTTTACAAGGGTTTGACAAATCGAGGTAACCGTCACATATTTACCAAATTATTTAATATCCCAAACAATGAAACAAATACATCAAAATGTCCAAAAAATAAATATACAAAGAATAAAATGATCGTTTAAATATATAAAAAATAAAATTGTCATTTATGTGAAATGATCCAAAAACAATACATATATAAAATCAATGACTTGGATAGAATGACCCGATGAAAAAATAACTTTATATTTTCCTCCATCTCCTGAAATGAAAATTACCAAATACCTTTTTCAGAGGATTATCTAATTAAATTTTCAAATGCTTTGATATACATTTGCACTCGGTTACGTCGTTTGGGAATCCTCAAAATTAAAGGCAAAAGAAAATATTTATGAAAAATTAGAAGTCATCTTCTAAAAATTAAAAAAAACTAAAAATTTTAAAATATATACTGGTTTTAGATATTCAAGTAAAGAGTTTGTTATATTTAAGAAAAGAATAACATTATCCTTACAATATCCTTTCAGAAATATTACTTTTATTATATGTTTTTTTTTCTAAATTTATTATTGTGATTTGGCATTAACTATCTTGATTATTTTTAGCTTATTTTCAATTTTTATTTATAATTGTTTCACGGAAAATTTGATATTTATTCCTAAATATAAAACACTTGTCATTTGGTTATTCGCTAAAAAAAATATATATATAATGGAAAATTAGAATTCATCACCTAGTAATTAAAGAAAATTAGAGATTTTAAAATGTGTACCGGTTCTAAAGATTCAAGTAAAGAGTTTGTTATATTTAAAAGAAGAATAACATTATACTTACAACATCATTTCTTATAAAAGGTTATTTTTATTATATGTTTTTTTTCTAAATTTATCATTGTGATTTGTCATTAACTATCCCGATTATTTTTAGTTTATTTTCAATTTTTATTTATAATTGTTTCATGGAAAATTTGATATTTATCCCTAAATATAAAAAACTTGTCGATTTAGTTATTTGCAAGTCAATACCTTTTAAAAAGAAACTTTTCATTTGGTTATTCACTAAAAATTTGATATTTAACCCCTAAAAAATAAGATTTATTTTCGTTAGATTTTGACATTGGTTCTATAAAAAGAGGACTTATTGTTTAAACCACCTCTAAAATGGGCATTAGATCCATTGGGATGGTAAAAATAAAATTGGGTTTTGACCCATTTAAAGTAATTGATTTTGTAAAATAAACCAAAAAGTAATTACTTTTATTTAATGGGCTTAGATAGGATCACACTACCTCCCAAAAATCCACTTAAAAAAAATAATTTTTATTTATTAATTCCCCCCTGTTATTATATTATTTTTTATTCATTGTTTTTTTACACAAAACTCGGATTTTAAAAATGTAAGAAATATCAACATACACAAAATCTAAACACATAAATAATAACATATATTTTGTTTTGGGATTTAACATTAACCTTCGGGGGTGGAAAAACACCAAAAATTGCTGGAAAATAATGTGATCCATGTGACGCGCGTGTAATACATGCATTGACGAATTATTTTTGCTCGGATGGCATAAGTGTACAACTCATGCATCCTTTCAATAAAGCTGCCAAAAACCTACAGAAACAGAATCAATTAGCAGCCCAAATTCTTCCAATTTCACATAGACATCCCTTCCTTGCTGACGTTATGAGTGAAACCGAGAGAGAGAGAGAGGTATTATTGTGGCAGGCTTAGTCCGATTGAAAAGAACATTGGGTATTTAGATTGTGGTGAAATCGATGGTGATCTTGGTGAGAGAACGAGCTAGCTTTGGGCGGTTATTGATGACGGGGATCAGAGCGAGAGTACCGTAGGTGGAGACTGATGTAGGTATGATAGATTTTGGGTCTATTGTGGTTCAAGTTGAATTGAGAGGCAAAGGTTGCCGAATTTTGGTTGTTGATGACAGGTTAATGATCTGTGAAGGGGTAAAAGGAAGCGGATGACGTTTGATCCAGAAAAGCTGTCGCGGTGGCTTATCGCTGAGCTGTTAACAGTGATGGTGGTCTGGGTGTGGCCGCACTAAATAGAAGGGAAGATGAAGACGTGGTGGTGGACAGTGTCTTTAAGTTGTTAATGGTTTCATGGTTGCTGGTAGAGGCTATGATGATCAAACACTAGAAAAATTTCCAGTATTCTTGATGGTAGTGGTGAATGGAGGAGGCCGGTGTTCTGTTTCTCTGTTCTTCCCTTCAATGTCGTTCTTCTTGGTCATTGAGAGGCCCCTCTTGGTTTGTCTTCCCCCCTCTGTTTTGTGAATTTCCTTGCTTTTTTATGGAGAGAAAAGGCAAAAGTTTTTATTGATGAATGGTTCAGAGGCTTGATTTCTGGAGATTGGATTGAAAAATAATTTGGGCTGTGATTGAGGAATTTTGAGATTGAAGCTGGAATCTTGGCTGGATGTCTAGGATTTGAGAAGCTAAGAATGAGAGATTCTGATTCTAGGCTTAATTGCTTGATTCAATTGGACTTAATTGAATTAACTAGACAAAAATCAAGGAACCACTTGGACTAAATTGAATCAAATGGATTGAATTGGACTAATTTGAAAAGAACAATCTAAGACAAATATTGAATCCTGGAATATTTTTCTCCTTTTTATTACAGACCTTGGATTTTGAATTTTCTTATTTTGGTCAATTTTCACCTTTTCTCTTAATTGATTTCAATTTCACCCTTAACTGAATTACAACATGACCTTTCATTTTTCTATTTCTTTCATTTCAGTCTTTGTTCTTTAATTCTTTATTTTTAAGCCAAATTAACTTTCAAGTTCCTTTTCGTTTTCAATTAATCCCTTAATCAAATAAATCTCTTAATTGATTTTCATATTTGGCTATTTATTTTAAAGTTATCATTGAACTTCCAATTCGTTTTAATCTTAGTTAAAATAAATCAATTTAAACTACTTCTTCAATTAAACCCTCAATTATGACCTTAAAATTCTCGAAGTTTATTTTTGTATATGATACTCAATGGTCATTCCAATTTCAACCCTATATATTTTTTTTATCTTCTAGATTTTTTTTATTTTTTTTTATTTTGAAGATTTATTTTTAAACATGCAAAAATAAAATAACAAAATGATTAAAATTTACTGAAAAGATATTTCTTTTTGATTTTCTATTTTTTTTCAAAATATACAAAAATAGAGATAAAAAATTAGGTTATGACATACATTTTGCATTCCTATACTATAAACCCCGACTTGAAAATTTAAACCTATGAATTTAAAAATAAATCTTAAAATTTAAGGATATGGAATATAAATGAAATTTAATTAAGGTGTGAAAATTCAAATATATATTGTGAGGAAACGTGGATGAATGATAATGAAAATTGATAAGTAAAAATACTCGTGATTAGAGATTTATTTGAACTAAATTATAAATGACGAAGAGAGTGGTCTTATTGTAAAGAAAAGAAAAACAACTCCTCTCCTTTTTATGTCTAATGTTTAAAAAGGGAAAGACTTAGCTGGCAAGATGGTCATTGATTTGTTGGATTTTTTGTTTTGTTTTGGTAGGAGGTTCAGGTGGAGTTGAGCTGAATCTCTCGGTAGCACATAGTTCAAGGGCTCTAGGTTAGAGTCGAACCTCTTGAAATTTTGTTATTTATATATAAATTATTAGGCCCTGTTTGAAAACGCACGGTGCAAACCATTTTCTTTTAAATTTTAAAATTTTATTTTGTTAAAATTATTTTTTTTATGTTTTCAGATAGTTTTGATGTGCTGATGTTAAAAATAATTTTTCAAAAATAAAAAAATATTATTTTAATGTATTTTTAAATGAAAAAAACTTTGAACCGCAACCGCAATCATAATTCCAAATAAACCTATAGTTTCAAAACAATCAAAGTAAATATCAAAAGATTAAATTTGCCTTCGAGGTGAGATAAGAAGTATACATATTTCGTAAATGTATTTGTATTTTACAGGTATTTTGTATAGACATTGATAGCGATTGGATCACGATATCTTTATTTTCTCATATAAGTAGTCTATGAAATGAAGAGCTTTAGTATGTATAAATTAGTAATGTTGTAATTAATTAATATAATTCTCTAAGTAAAATAATTCTTAAAACACCCTTTTGATTTTCTTTTAATATTTGGCTAGGTAATGCTAAAATACCATATGAATTATGTGGAATGCTTATCATAAAAATAATAGGATTAAGTATATGTTTTGATGGGAGGTGAGCCTGAGGCCACCGTGAATGATTTGAAAGGAATGTATTATGTTTGTTCTTCAAAATTTAATATATAAATAATTTTAGGTAGTGTCCCGTATATGAAAAGTGCTTCTAAAATTTTATTAATAATAGAATAAATTATTGTAATTGTACAATTCTCATATGATTATAAGCTCGTCTAGTAAACTAACAAGGATATAATTAAATTCTAATGTATACATGAGAATGGTAGGTAAAAAAAAAAAAATAGATGTTATTTCCACTAATATAAATCAATGCTTTGTCTTCAATGAAAATAAAATGAAGGGTTATTACATCTAAAGAATCACATAATTTTTACAAGGGTTTGACAAACCCCATATTCTACTTATATACCAAATGGTTTTTGTTAAAATAAAAAAAATATGGCATAAAATCTTTACTAGATGATTTAGTATCCCAAATAATGAAACAAATATATCAAATGTCCAATAAATAAATATATTTGAAATAAACTCATCATTTGAATATATGTAAAAATAAATTTATTAATGGAGCGAAAATAGTATATATAAAAAATCCATTACTTAAGTAGAATGACAAGCAAAGACAAAGAAAAACTCTATAGTTTTCTCTTTTACTATTGAAATTACAAATAGATTCTTAATTTAAAATTTTAAAAGGTTTGATATGCAATCACAATATTTTTCTTAACATATATGTTGTGAAAAAACTGTTGTGCACTTGAACTTTTTGTGATTTCAAAGGACATTTGCACAAGGTTTTTATGAAATTAGAATTAAAATCTCACTTGGTGGAACTAAGAATATTTATTAAGGAAAACAATTGTTCAAAATATTTTATGCTGAATAGTGACTGAATATATAGTCAACTAACATTATCTGACAAAGAAAATAAGAAAGTTTTGAAATAAAATTTAAAGTAAGAATTTATTATGAAGATGGAAACGTTAAAAAACTTGAAATTGAATTTGGGCTTTCCACAATCTTTTGATGTTTTAATTAATAAATGTAAAAGGGGTGCAATGTGTGTATTAAATAGAAAAAGTGATGTACGGTGTCATTAGTTTTTGTGTCATACTTGTTATTAGTTGGAAAGGGTTGCTTTGAAAGTGAAATAGGTTGGAGGAAACAATTATTGATGTAAGAGGGTGTCCGTTTCAAACCATAAGAGTAGGCGTAAAGTTAGGTTAAGCATGCCAAGGATGATCATTTTAGACAAAGATAAGAACTTTACATTATGATGTGTGCATGAGAAAGATAGTTATTGATGAGAGAGTAGGTATCTTCTAAGAAAAGGGTGAGAAAAGGTGGGGGAGATAGTTATTGTTGTATAAAAATGGCCTTTGTAGGCGTTGTACTAACAAAGAAGATAGGTTGAGGTATTTTTGCATCATGGTATGTGTGTAGTTGGGTAGCCATCTAAGTCATTTGCAGCTTGGTAAAGGTTATGGAGAGGACTGGATTAAACCAAGAAAGAGAGAGTTAAATTGAGAGATGGGAGGGTTAGGTTGGGCTGCCAACCTTTTAAGGTTAGGTTAGGTTTCAGCTAACCTTGATTGGGTTTGCTGTTAGCCAACCTTGATTGAGCTTGCTATTAGCTAGGCTTGATTGGGGGCTAGAAGATTGGTTTGCTGCTAGCTGGACTTAGATAAGATTTTAAAAGCGTTTTTACACCACAAAAACAAATAGTATGTGTTCAAACAATAAGTAGTCGACTTAAGTTTCAGATTACCATTGTACAAAAAGTTATTATACAAAAAACTAAAAGAGATTATATTATCATTGCAGCCTAATGAATAAAATACTAAAGATTCATATGGTGTTTCTCTTTTCTTTTTTTGTTCTTTTTTTTTTCATTTCGGTCATCAAATATATTTGTTTTCAATTTGATAATTTTATATTATATTATTTTGGATTGAAATTTATTATTTATTTTGGTTGGCTTGGTATTAGATGCCCACAGTATCAAAAAACAAAACAAACTCCTTATTGATGCTTGATTTGACAAAATTAAATTGAATTAAAACAATTGAAGTTATGAGGACTGAATTTGAACACTAGATAAGCATTGAGCCTTTTTTTTCAAGCAAATATCAGGAACTGAATTACATGATCAAAAGAGAGATTCAACCTTTTTTCTTTTTTGGTCCCTTATTTTTTTTTTTCAATTTGATTCTTTCACTTTGAGTTTTTCTCTTTTAAATTGGACTCGATTTTTTTTGCTACCTAAATATGGAGATCTTGCATAGTTGATGAAAAATTTCACATATGTTTGATGCTCAGTTTTGCAAAATAAATTATGATTTCATTGATCTAGAACAACTAGGGCTTGAAAGATTAGATTTGGCAGGAAAAACGTAAATTCCAAAGACTTCAAAAGATGGGCAGAGAAACTTGGCTAGCACACATGGGAAGAGGCTGTCATGCTTTAGTGATGCGTGCAACCTATTCTAATGTTGTTCCGCCGCCTTACACGATTATGCTAGAATGACTTGGCAAGCTCTGTCTGATGGTGCCTGTGTGTCAATGGTGAAACGACAACGAGTCTTTAATGATCTTTTCTTTCTTTTTCTCCCTCATTTCTCTCTCTTTTATTTGGAATTCATATTGGTCTACTAAAGTTGAAAGATGTCCTATCATTTTTTTTTGTATCAAATTTGATCTTTGGACTTTTGATTGTTATTTGTGTTGTTTTGAATCCTTTTTTGAATTTTATTTATTTATTTCATCCATTGGCATTTGGTTTCATCTATTTTTTATATCGAATTTAGTTGTCATTCTTTTGATTTTTATTTATTTTATTTTGGATCCTTTTTAACTAAATTGTTTTTTTAATTTCATCCATATGCATTTGGTTTTATTTTATTTTTATATCAAATTTGATTCTTATTATTTTGATTGTTATTTATCTTGTTTTGGATAATTTTTTATTGATTTTTTTAATTTCATCCCTCAGCATTTAATTTATGAAAAATTTGGCTTTATGACTTTTTTTCATTGGCCTTCTCTTGGCCCCAAGACCTAAGTCACAAGTTTGGAAGATTAGCTCAAGTGGTCTTTTTTTAAATTTATTTTTATAATTGATCTGTTTTTTCAATTTTATTATTTAAAATTGGATTGGTTTGAGATTGAATTTTGTTAATTTTTAAAATTTTTTTTCATATAGTTATCTTAATCTCATATCATTCGTGACGGGCTTGACGAGTTAACCTTAGTTGGCCTAGATCTTTATTTTTGTTGTTTTTCTAAATTGATTTTTTTTAATTTTCCCTTCAATATTGGGTTAATTTGAGAATTGATCTTGGTAGTTTTATACAATTTACTTCCTATGAATATGTACTGGTCTCACGATTAAATTATAGATTTGACTTATTAACTCGAGTTAACTTAAGTTGGTTTTTTTGCTTTTTAAGTTTAGTTTTTTCAATTTTATTTTTCAACATTTAATTTTCTTTTAGTTTTCAAGTTGCTTTTTAAGTTTAGTTTTTTTGCTTTTTAAGTTTAGTTTAGTTTTTTTTCTTATAATTGTCTTTTTTTTTTTATAATTGTCTTTCACATTATTATTAGTTGTCCAAGTTGTCTAGTTTAATAACTCTACTTGAGAATTTCCCATAATCTTCATACTTCTTTGTTACAATCAAAATAATTTGATTTGGTCCTCTAGGAAGTACAAGTTAATGGACTAGTTTTTTATTAGGTGCCATTCTTTAAAAACTTTTTAGCATGAACTTTATGTATCTCATATACCTCAAATATACTTACGACGTAATCTCCATTTGTATTTACAAAATAAAATTTATTCTTAAAGAACCATAAATCAACTATTAAATTTAGAATTTACCAACATGTTTATAAGTTGTGTCTGGGCTAGTGATTTATATAAAATAAAGGATGTTGATGTAATAAGATGAATTGTGTTTATATAATTATTAGAGGACTTTGCAACATAAATGGTGGAGTAGCTTAGTTATATGCGTGCAAAAAAACAGAAAAACCGAGAAAACCAAAAAAAAATAATCGAAAAAACCGAACCTTAAAAAAAAACTGATTAAACTCATTAGAATCTTTTTTAAAATTTTCGGTTCGGTTCAGTTTTGGTTTAATAAGTATGAAATTGAAAAAACCAAACCGAACCGAACCGGTTCAGTTAAAAAAATACTATAAAAGTGCTTTATAATTTTTAACCCTAGCATCTCCTTACTCCTTACCCCTCAGCCCTCACGCGCCGCCCCCCAACCCTCACAAATCTCAAAACTCTCAGATTTCAATCTCTCACACTCTTAGAATTCAGATCTCAATCTCTCACACTCAGCCTGATAAAAAATGATTTTCCTGTCATTATACAAAACTTCATGGCAAGATCTGGTCGTCTAACAAGTTTTCAATCTTCATCTTGCAGATTGGTAGATCTTCAACCGGGCTTGAAGAAGTGTTAGGCTCCTCGTAGATAAACCTTTGTTGATTATGGACCAATCTCTTAACGTTCATCTTTTCTCTAAAAACAGTTCAATCAAATGCTTAAATATTTGTAAGTTGTTGTTGTTGCTTCTTCTTCTTTTACTCTTGGTGCTAAATATTATTTGCTTTTAAAACTTCATTTTTGTTGTTAATGAGAGTGACAAGACATTAAGCATTCTAAACCATTCTATAGAAGATTATGCAATCTTTGTAATGAAATATCACATGATATTAAGCCCAAAATACAATACAGGTTTTTGTTGGTTTTTTTTGAAAACTAACTAAACTGAACCGAAACCGATTGGTTTGAACCGGTTTCAGTTGTTTTTTTAATATAAAAAAATCAATTTTGTTATATTTTATAGGTAAAAATCAAACCGAATCGAAAATAATCATCTTTAGTGCATGCTTTTTAATAATTAGCATTTATATTATTGAGAAATGATGTAATATAAATATTAGCTTAGTGACGAATAGGGATGGTTTTGTGTAGGGTAAAATCATTGGGATTTGATTTTTTTTTTTTATAAAAAAATTATTCATTTTCCCTTTCTTCTTTCACACCTAACATTCTGTCCATCAATGTACATTATTTTAAAAAAAAATTGTGTCCCATCAATGTACATTATTTTTTAAAAAACATTATGTCTAATTTAAATTTTGATTTGAAATCTACGAGCCCCAGCCGTGACAGAGAATCTCCAGACACGATTTCATTAGATTACCATGGTGGTTTGACTTTTAAGGCACGGCTGATGGGTGGTGGTTTCGATGGATAATTGCAATTATGTTAGAGTTGTTACGGAAATAATTACGGTTCCGTACGAACACGGTCTGTAATTCAGGGATGGTTATTCTACTCTCCGTGACCCGTGAAAACGAGCATTGATTAAAAAAAAAAAAAAACTTTCATTTGAATTTAGTTTTTTATTTTTTTTTATTTGAACTTTGGGGTTTGGTAAAGTGACGGTGTACTTTTAAATAAAAAATAGTTTTTAATTAAAAATATATTTAAATAATATTATTTTTTTATATTAATATATTAAAATTATTAAAAACAATATTTAAAAACATTAATTTTATGTCTTCTAAGATGAAAAATAATTTAAAAAACAAAAATAATCATATTTTTATACAAGCACTTAATTTAATTATAACGGTAATTGTTTAGATGAAATCTAAATGTTATTATTATTATTATTATTATTATTGAATTTTAATAAATAGAGTAAGATATAATATGGTCCATGGAATTTTACTCTTTTGAAATCACTCTTATGAGAAAGTGGTACTCGAGAATTTAGAATTTTATTTGTTTGATGAACAACATGGGATTCTAGATTCCTAAGTATATATATTTTTTCTTTTAGGATTCTACAGATATTGATCAATTAGTAAATATAAAAAAATCCTTATTATATTTATTTAATTGTGAAAATAATTTTTTTTTAGATTAGAAAAAAGTACTATCATTAAAATCAATGTAATATTAATGTTATATTAGATTTAGTAATTCAATACCGTAATATATATATATATATATATATATATATATATATATATTACGTGGTAGCTCTTAAACAAATGTGACGACAAGAACAATTAGTAAGATTCAAACTGAGCCACGTAGAATTTTTTGAGAAGTAATGGGTAACAAAATCTACGAGACACTTGGAGTCTTAAATTTCTTCAGCTTTGAAGCCCCAGAGAAGAATAAAAGAGAAGTAAAGTAATAATAATAATAAAAATAATAAAAACACTGAACGCTAATCGAAATTAATATTTCTTGAAAACATCAAGAGAATATACTCATCGAAATTAATGTTGTAGTTATATGCCGCGACTGTGTTCTTCCATCCATCCCATGCTCCAAGCAGTTTCTCCCGACATGGTAGCGTACAGATGTTGGAAGACTCAGCTTTCATTAAAATCCATCACTGCTGCAACCATCATAACTCCCCACTCGTACAGGAGGAGCATATCCCGATCAATTCCCCCTCGCCAGAATATCAAGATACGCCGACACCTCACATCCATATCCCTGGTGGGTCCTTCTTCTTCTGTTCTAGTTATGACCCTAATGTCATCTGTGATGGATCCCAGTTCTCACGTTTCTCAAAGAGGATTGAAGCTTTCCTTTCACAGGCAGGACGGTGACAAAATGGCGACAAGGATCTCGTTGCTTGCCCAAAAGCATTAAGTTACGACAAGACTACTTTGACATGGTTATACCCAACAACCCTAAAGGATAGTCTCTCAGATCTAATATGCAGAGTTTGCTTGCTAGGAAATCGATCCACAAGTTTCATTGTGAGTAATTGCATGAAAAATGAATCCAGAATACAATTTCTACTTAAAAAAAAGGTAGTTTTATCTTGGTAAATTATACATCCAGCAGTGCCCTAGTTGGAGACCCTTGGATGAAGTTCTTGGTCACCTCGATTTGAAAAGAAATAATGACATCTGAATATGTGATTTAATATATATTTTTTATTTGAGTGTTTATATTAAAAAAAATATGATTAATCGAGTATTTTTATAAGCTTATGCTATAAATCAATTAACAATGTAGATCCAGGTGTTGGAAATAATAATAATTTTGTATTTTTCAACATTTTTGTTTTTTCATTGTGAAATTAAAAAAAATAAAAGTAATAAAAATTATTGAATATGCATACATGTCAAAATTAAAACGACTTCTACTCTCTATATAAAAAAATAATCTATTATTTTGAATATATATTACAATAAAAAAATATATGTCAATACTAGTATGTAAATTCAACTCTATCTCTAATTAAGAAAGATATTAAAACATTAATATAATTCTTAAAAAATAGATTAATCTTGTTTTTTCATCATATGCCCATTTATACATCACATAAACCTTAAAATAATATAAATCAAGCGTTTTAAATCACTCCTAATCTATACAATATATACCTCATTGGCATTTTTATTTTAACTATTAAAACTTTAATAATTCTTAAAATATATTAATAAAAGCAAATAATTAAAATCTAAAAAACAATAAAAAATTATTAAATTATATCCTCAACACACACATGATTAAAAGGGCTTCATGAACTGTAGATTGATCAATAATATAAGAGAGATATATCATGGGAAGAGAGAATTGGGGATGATAATTTCGAGGGATTGAAAATGAAAATACAATAAAAGAAGATAAATAATGAAATATTAGGGAATGCCAACGATCAAATTGAAAGAGAATCCATGGGCGAGAAATGCATAAAACATATATAGTTTAATTTACATGCACACATGGTCGGTTGCACGCACCCACTCATACACATATATACATGAGATCTTTTATTTTTATTAATTATGCCTCATCTTCTACTTTTTTTAAATACAGAGATTTATAAAATTTATGTTATTCTTTTTCACAAATAACAATATTACATCAAAATTTGATAAATTTTTAAATTGGACATTTGTTTTTTTTATAAGGGATCCTTGTTTGTTTTCCTAATTAGATTATCTTTAACTCATTTAGAAGAAATGATTTGTATCTTTTGATAAATAAATTAAAAAATTAAATTTCTTAGTCAAAAGACAGAATACAATTTTAATTTGTGTCTATATCTTTAATATTTATTTTATATATAATAAAAAGGAATTAAATAAGATTTAAAAAATATAAAAAATATAATACTAATGTAATCATGCTAAGATTTAGTAGTCTTAAATAAAATCTTTATTCATATTTATACCTTATATATTTACATACATGTATAGATGTGGTTTTTATTCCAAATTCTATTTGAAAATATTATTTTTTTATTTTTTTTATTTTGATGATTAATTTTAATGTTTTTATAAATTTTTTATTGATACGATTGTAAGCACAAATTATTCACCAAAACATTTTGTGTGATTAAAAAATCTTGAATTATTATTATTTAATGATTATTTAGGTGCGTTGTTTTTGTTTTTTTTTTTTTTTTAAAGAAGCTCTTTCTTGTTTTTGCTTACAGAAAAAAAGACATGAAATTTTCTGAATATTGTTAATTTTTAACTATTCTTATATAAAGTTATACAAAAACTTTAACAATTACTTTTAGGAGTTAACTCTGTATTTTTTTAATTATGAACCACTGAATCCATTCATAAATAAAACAGTAAAAAAATTAAATATACAGTTTAATAATACACCTGTGAGGGATGTGCTAAGAAAACTAGTGTGTGCCTATATATATATATATATATATATATATATATATATGATAGGAAAACTAAGGGGGATTAAATAATTAGACCAAAGAGAGTACAAGAAGGAGTTAGCAAGATATTGAAAGGTTGGAGGCAGATCTGGTAAAAAGTCTATAAGTTGGGGGACTAATTTGTAGTTATCCTTAAATAATTGCAGGCAGCCTGCTGGTAACTCAATAGTTATAAGATACCTCTCTCCTCGCTAATTTGTTCTCTGGTATTCGAGGCTCGGCTGAAAGCCTGCTCAAGTTATTCATCCCTCCTGAAACCTGGTTGATGCGTGCATGCCTCCTCCGCGCAGAATCCATCATTCCTTATCTGACACCTGAACCCATCTTCAGTCCTGTCACCTGCATGCGAGTTCTGCTGTTTTAATAACTAAATAATTGATAAAACAATTGGATAATACTAGTTGCTTTGCCCGTTTTACCTGTAAGTTGAATCAATTTTTTTTAAAACTTATTTGAAATTATAATAATACCTTAAATATTTTTAAAATAAATTATAAATACTAATTTAATCAGTCACATATTTAATAATAAAATTAATAAAAAAACTAAGTAGAATTCAATTAAAAAAAATAAAACCATGTAAATCTTAAAACTTATGAACATGACTTATTATCTAACCTAAGTTTAAAATTAATTTGCATGTGAGTTGATTTTATAGTCTTAAAAAATTATAGTTAACATCCTATCAACTTTATAGGAGCACTAGCAATTAACATCCTTGAAAAAAAAATGAACAAAAATTATTTAATTGTTTACCTATTTTCCATTATTCATTTAATAACTAAAATACCTTTATATTAAATATTATAATTTTATCATAAAATTAAGAAAACCCTATCCACCACCCTAGTCACAAAAATCGGGCCAAACCCAGTAATCGAACAATGAAATGACCAATCTAGTAAAGAAAAGAGCTGTAACATTTGATTTAAGCCAATCATCAATGTGAAACCACCCTCTAACACTAGAAATTCTTGTGTTCTCTTTGCTAGAAAATATGGTGCGAAAACCCATAATTAAACACATACATCTAAACTAAGATCTACATCCAGTAGCCCCGACCTTTCCACCTCCCACAAGCATCATAAAAAAAGGGGGCAATAAATCAATTAAGACACAATTGTTGCAAGAACTTGATCCGCCCAATTTTAAGGCAAGAAATCCCCTCGAAGAGTATCCAATTATATTTCAAAAACAAGGCAATTCCACCACTTCATTTGCTTCAAAACCTCAGACCCATATAGCCAAACTTGAGTTTTTCTCAATTCCATTTCATTCTATATATATATATATATTCATCCCCTCCTTTCAAACAGCCTTCACAGCTTTACAAAGGCCCACCCAGCCATCTTTCTCATATCAACATATACTATATGACACAAAAATTGGAGACATCTCCACGCTCTCAATATCATGAAAAGCTAACTTCAAAATTGGTGGTAAAACACACCTGTAGCCTACAAACAACATGAAAATTTAAAATTATTTTTTCAACCATATTAGGGAAATTTATTTCCCACTCCTAATCTAGGGAAAAACTCTAAATTTATGCCATGTCGGCTCAACCCCCTTTAAGGTGAAGACACGTTGCTTTCACCTCTATTTATTGACCATTACTATTATTGCCCTCAAGGTCGCTGTTACATGAAGCAATCAAGATCCCTCACCTTTTTGCAAACTGCCAATTCCTAAGCTTTAGCTTCGAAATCTTAAAGGTCCTTCGATCGATCTTTTAGGTTAGCTTTTCAGGCATGTAGGAGGCAACTAGGGTACTCGTGCTCTTAATATTTCGGCTGGTTGACTTTCTTGCACCTTCAAATTCTTTGAAAAGCCTGTACAAAACACTTATTAAAATAATAATTGACATTTATGATTAATTCACTTTTTAAACCATCCAATTTCAATAATTATTTATCAATCAATCTCAAGGTAAAGTCTAAAGCCCTGTTTTTCTTTTCAAAAGCATTTTGAAAAAAAAATTAAAATTTTATTTATTTATTTTTGTTTTAAATTAATATTTTTTTGATGTTTTTTGATCATTTTGATATACTGATATCAAAAATAATTTTTTAAAAATTAAAAAAATATTTTTTTGATACTTTTCATAGTGAAAAGGAGTTTGAAAAGGCAACCGTAATCACATTCTCAAACAAACTTTAAAAATATAATAGCATTAAACATGTCATTTATATTTATCACAAAAAAAATAATAATTCAATATGATGGTTCAAATTTATTCAATATTCTTGAGTTATAATGTTGTTCAAAGTATGATGGTTGGATTTTTTTAATATAAGTGCTATATTATATTAAATGGATAGTATAGACATCAATATATCACAATTTTATTAAACCCATATAATATAGAACTTATAATAATGACATTTTTTTCCATTAAAAAAAGAACAGAAAAAGAAAAAACTAATTTACTTTTTGTTTTTTACCTCCCATTATAGTGTAAACAAATATAAGAGGGTGATCCACTGTGAATTTGATTGGACCCAAGGATAGCAAGGGCCCCCTGCTTACCCTCTGGGCCTCCACCATTGCTTTGCTGAGTGGATCAAGCCCCTCTAGCTAATAAATTTAGTCCCTGCGCGAAGAAAAAAAGAGTTTACAACACAAATACCAAAAAAAGAAGAGAGACATGAAAACTTATTAAGAAAATTTATACATATTATGCTTAAAACTTAATAGGAAAAAAAGTCTCTATGCTCCAAAAATGGCCCAAGAACACTTGTCATTGCAGCTGCCCGGAAGCAAATTCGAGCACTTGAGCATCATTTTTATCGCGTTTCCATGCACCCTCCTTTGAAAATCCGCCTTGTGCTGTTGCACAGCCAAAACATTCATTCAACGATAGACAGAAAGTATAAATTACCCACAACTAAACAACAAGAGATATAAAATGGAGACAGAACCTCAAGAAAGTTTGAAATAATGCACTTGAGCTTAATTTATACATTTTCCCAAATAAATCTCCCCATCCCATAGCTCTTCGAAGGACTTGGATGGTCCATCAGTTGACACAAATCCGTCCTTCATCAAAATCCTTTGCTGTGGGTTTTTATTGATCCTGTCATTATCCTCCCTTGACAGTTCCCAGTCAAGATCTCCATTTTCTCCTTCAGTCTCTCCTTTTTATAGCTCTTGACCACAGCAGTTATTCCTCGCTCAAAAATTTATTATTCATGATTTAAAGTAAATTTTGGACCGGACTTGTCCATCTTCAACATCCCATCACGATACAAGTCCACCATGCAAGAAATTGATGCAATATGCATACAGAAAAAAAGTGGATTTTCATGCTACAGCAATAATATAATATATATTGTCAGTTTATTGTTTTCCGCCTCCCCATGTATTTCAAAAGTATTCGACCATCAAAGATTTTTACTGAAGGAATTCAGCAACAGGCAAGGGAGCTACTTATTACTCAAGAGGTTTGTTCTTTAGAGCAGGAGGGACAATAAGATCAGCATGTGCATCAGTAGACCATAACTTGGAAGCCACATATAGTTCCTCCTGAGACCTCACGAGGCCAGGTCTTAGTGCTGCTGCCAATGCTTCTCCCACAACCTTTTCACTTCCTCCATCAAATATAAAGCTTGAAAAAATTCCAAATATTTTGCACAACCTTCGATAGGGTTTGGCAAAACTCCTACCTCCCACATCAATAAATTAACTTAAAGTTTCCACCACTCCATGCAAATGCATGAATCTCTCTCTCTCTCTCTCTCTCTGTTTTTTTTTTTTTCATTGAGCTTAAGAATAGATTATTCTGATGAGTCCACTTTGAATTAAATTAAATACAGTTCAAAATAGTTAAGAGCAATAAATTAATGCAGTTAAATGGACGACAATTTTTAGCCTGATTTGATTAATTTACCTGAAGCAATAATCTATAGCCTGATTATATATATATATAAGAAATTCAACAGATTTCTCGAAACTTTTCTTTTGGTTTTTATATAAAATTTTGAACATAGAGAAGAAAGAAATTGTGTGTGTATATACACTAACTATCTAACCCGCACTTTGCCGTGAATCATAATTTTTTTTAAGAAAAATTGAAGTGTGTAGGCTATTTCGATATGTATTTTTTTACATAAAAGAAAATTCAAAAATATAAATTAAAAAGCTTATACAAGCATCTGATATAATAAATCAATAATCATTTATGTAAATAAACAAAAAACAATCATTAACAATAACTAAAAGAAAAACTACAAAAAATGAGAGATGGGAGTAGGTCAAGATATTGATCCCACAAAATAAGATATTTACCCGTTTGTATCTATTGAATTTGTTTATTAAAATAAATAAAATATAATAAAAATGAATATATATATATATATAACTGATTGAATAAAATAAAAGAAAAAAATATTATGCAAGACCAAACATATTAGAAATATTATTCAAAATAAATATTTTTTTTATAAAATATAGCTCATCTGTATAAAATAAAAAAATCTTCAAAAATTAAAAACAAAGAAAATAATTTTTTTAAAAAAAACTCTATTCAAAAAAGATTTGCAAAACTTGAGGTTTGGGCCATAAGATCGAGGTAAACTGATAAAGAGAAAATTGATGGTAACCCACAAAACCAATGTTTTCTTTAGAAAAAAAAATATAGAATGATAAAATTATAAAAAAATAAAAAAAAGATGTTGAACCATATTAACTTTATAAACTCATTACCCGTGTCATTATATTTGAAGCACGACAAATGAAAAAATCACAAAGTTCAATCCCCAAAAAATCAAATGCCGAAGGACAAAATCAGAAAAAAATCAATCACATAAAAAATTATAATTAAAAGAATGAAGGTGAAAATCGAAATAAAAAATAAATTAGAGGGCATAAAAAAAATTTAAATTGGAGGGCTAAATTGAAAAGAAAACAACTTAAACAAAAGGAAAAAGAAATAAATAAAATTAGGGCTAAGTTAAAAAAAAATAAAAAACATAAATTTTTATTGAATGTTGAAATTGAAAACCAATAAAACTTTAACAAAAGAGCCAAGAAAAAAATAGAAATCAAAAGAATAAAAACCGAATCGAAAAAAAATAATAGAAGGCAAATTGTAATTTAAGGATTAAATTGAAAATATAAAAACTTTTATAAAAAGGCATAAGATGAAAATAAGCAATAAAACACATGGATTGAAATTGAAATTGATCGAACATTGGAAGGGATATCTGAGGTATTAGGAATCTGAGATGAGAAATTATCAGAATCTTCAGAAAAAGAATCTATACGAATAAGATCAAATCTAGTCAAGCTATTAGTAGTGAATGGAATAGAAAAGAAAAGGAATATGCTCAAGAAAGACAATATGACGAAACACAAAAAGTTTCTGAGTTATTGGATCAAAACAATGATACCTTTTTTTACTTTCACCATAACCCAAAAAGAAACAAATAACATATCGAGAGGATAACTTACTGCATTCTACATGAGAACAAAGAACGAAACAAGTACAACAAAAAACTCTAAAGGAGGAATTTTTAAAGGCAAACCCATATAATTTTTTGAAAGGAGAAAAACCTGAAATATGAAAAGATGAAATTGTATTAATCAAATTTATATCAGTAGGGATAGCTTCTCCGAAAAACTCACTAGGAACAAAAGCAGACAACAAGAGAGAACGAGCAATTTCAACAATGTGCCTACGTTTTCTTTCAACAACTCTATTTTGGTTAGGAGTATCTATATATGAAGTTTGGTGAATGGTTCCATCTAAGATTATCAATTTACAAAATTTATTAGAGGTGTATTCTCCACCTAAATCACATCTAAAGCATTTGATAACAACATAATGTTGAGTTTTGATATAAGCTTGAAAGGCAGTATATATCTTAAAGAATTCAGAACGATGTTTCATTAAATAAACACAACAATAACAAGTATAATCATCAATAAAAGAAACATAATATTGAGACCTTTTTTCTGTGGCAACAAGAGAAGGTCCTGATATATCAAAATGAATCAAGTTAAATGGGGAAGAAGAAACATCAATACTTCTATTAAAGGTAAAACGAAAAATTTTGCTAGTTTATATCCACTACAATAAGAAATATTACAAATTTGCAAATTTTCTAAAGCTCCTGTGCATTCCAAAAATCTCAAATGAGAAGACGAAACATGATCTAGACAAGAATGCTATAAATAAAAACTAGAAGAGGAATGACTCAAACAAAAAGAAGACAAATCAACTGTAGCAATTAACACTTCTAAGACTTCAGATCCTGTACACAACAAAAATAAAAGGAAAAAATGAATAAATAATACCCAGAATTACATAATTAACCAACAAAAGCAAGATTTAATCTGAGTTTCGAAATAAGATAAACATTAGGGAAAGATAAGTGAGGTATGACAACAGAACTAACACCTGTTAACGGTATGAGAGTGTCATCAATAATTATAACAAGAATAGAGGGTAAAGGGGACACATAGGTAAAAGATGAAGAATCAGAAGACATATGATATGACATACCTAATGAACTATGAGGCAACTGACCTATGAAAGAAGAAGCAGACACTGCTTGTGGCTGTAAAGAGAGAAACTTCTGAAATTTCTCAGCTAGAGTACTAAGATCTGTGATAGAGCCTGATAAAGCTATTGTTGCAGTATTATGGTGTGGTGATTTATAACCATAAGGTGGTTTATGAGCACTAGATTGTGACTGATTGCCAAACTTTCAAACTTGATTCTGTTGTGTCAACTTAGGACATTAAGCCTTCCAATGACCTTTCTGCTTACAGAAACTACACTCATCGAAGACAACTCTTGTGTGTAAGGCTTATTTTGATGATTAGAGAATGACTTAGAGGGTACTGTAAGTATAAAAGGATTTGAAGCAAAAATAATTCTCTTTTTAGAATAAGACTGAAGACGTATTTCTGCCAATAACTCACTAACAACAGAGTCAATAGAAGGTAGTGGAGAACAATGTAGAATTAAACCTCTAATTTCTTCAAAATCATTGTGAAGTGTTGTTAAAATCTGTACCAATCATTGCTACTCTCTACGATCAATATAAGCACCTTATGCCTTTAATTATGTTGATTCTGTAAGGGCAAATTGATCCCAAAGGCCTGTCATAGCAGAATGAAACTCTTGAGTACTCATATTCTTCTAATGAAGAGCTCGTATGTCATTCTTTAATTGATCTGCTTTGTAAAATATGATTGCGTGAATAACCTTTGCAGATGATCCCAAACCTTTTTTGTTGTCTCATACTTTGCCAACTGCATACCCATGGAATGCTTAACATATTTTTTAATCCAAGTAATAATCTTTGCATTGTTTGTTTCCATATATTTATCAAAGCAACATCCACCTCCTTAGTATTCTTAGGTATCACATAAATTCCACTAGCATATCCCCGTATCTTTTTACCCTTAAGGAAATTTCTCATTACATAACTCCAATATGAATAGTTCTTTCCATCCAACCTCACAATCACAGACTAAAGCGAATCATCTTTGTTAATAGTCATAATGAACAAACAAAGAAAACCAGAACGCAAAGAAGCAAAAGATAAAATACCGGATTGCAAAAACTGAACAGATATAGCAGAAATTGAACAAATATCTTCTTAAAGTTATATGATTACTCCAAAACAAAAAATTGCAGAAACAGAACGCAAATACCAACTTGCAGAAATTGAAGGGAAGATAAACTACAAAAAAAATACAGAAACAAAACGTAAATACCAGATCATAGAAGCTGAAGGGAAGACAAAATACCAGATTTACAGTAATAGAACTAATATCACTCCAAAAAAAAAAGTTGGATCTGTGAAAGTTGTGTTTGAGATTAAGGACCCATTCCATGAAACTAGCTCTGATATCATGTTAAAACAATCCAAATTAACACAAAAGAGATACGAATATAAGAAAGAAAGAGGCTAGGGTTTTCATTGATCACTCTATTCTAAAGTCATAATTTTAACCTACATACAAAGAGATTATATATAGGCTAAACTAAAAATATTATTCTACCCTTAATGTGTGTGTGTGTGTGTGTGTGTGTGTGTATAATAACTAAAAGGTATCAATGATTCAATATAATGTAAGATTTGAATTGCTACAATGTAATGATATTTTTGCCTTCTATAATACAAGCCAATGAAGCACAACACAAAGGTAAAATTATCTTTTTATGAGGCTTATTTAGAATTATGAATTTGATCAGGGTTCAGTCAGTTAAGTCACTTTTTTTAGCATGATAAAAAGACTAAATTACCCATAAAAAAATATCTTACATTCATGGGCTACTTGGTCTTGAAAGTTATCACATTCTC
Organism: Populus nigra; assembly: GCF_951802175.1. Classification (NCBI taxonomy): domain Eukaryota; kingdom Viridiplantae; phylum Streptophyta; class Magnoliopsida; order Malpighiales; family Salicaceae; genus Populus; species Populus nigra. Next base: position 14,857,174 of record NC_084857.1, read on the forward strand.
ATTTAATTTTTGCTTCGCTATTAAATAAGATCGTTGAGCTTTTAAAAATATTTATAAGGTGTCTTTTCATAATATTGACAAACACTTTTATTTTATTGGTCATTATCATTTTTTTTATTGTCATTGACTTTTTTATTTTACAATCATATTATTACATTAACCAAGTTTATTGAATCTATTCGAATCAATGACCCTAAGTCAAGTTTTTCCTACTATTTTAAAAATGTTATCATCGCCTGCACATCCTTTTTTACATTGAGAAAAATTTAACACGGCCCATAGCATAACACGAGCCATATATCTAGTTAAATAAAGTAAGTAGAATCACATATAAATTGTTGCAAGAATTAAAAACAAATCCCTAATTTTATAATTGTGCTTTATGTCATTAACGTTGTGAGAAAAATATTTTCATCGGTGATACTAACTTAAAATTTTAGATAAAAAAACTCTATTTCAAACTTTAAGTTTATTGTAGGAATTAACAACAAATTAAAAAAAAAATATAAGTGCTTAGCCTAAACAGTGTGGACTAAAAGTAAATTTAATGTGAATTACAATAGTGAAGTGAAGATTTTGCCCTTCACTCCAAAATCATCAATCTTTGCATGTGGTTGAATAGTCCTTTCAAAATGGTTAAAACATCATTTACAAATTGGAAGGGGCAATAAGATCTTTATACATTTATTCATCACAATAAAATTTTCTAAACCTGGATTTGCTTTATGGGCGGCGTATAAGATGGCTTACAGTGGTTTTAAAATGACTTACATACAGGGTGGCATTAGATTAGTCTAGGCTTTCCTTCCATCTGGGGCGCTACATGTTCCAAACAGATATCCAATTTGGCAAATGCAACCCTTTCTTCTTTCTTTCTTTTCTTTCCCTTTCCCCTTTTTGATTTCAACGTTAACCTTATAAAAAATAAGAGCACTTCACTTTGTTATTTCTTCACATTTGATCCATGTTTTTTATTTGGGATGATTTATAAAATTGATTTTTTTTCAATTTCATCCCCCTTTAGTTTTTTTTCATCTTTTAGCTGTGCTCGTCATTCTTTTAATTAATATTTGTTATATTTGAGATGATTTTTAATTTTTTTTTATAATTTCATCCTTTTTAAGTTTTATTCGACCAATTTGATCCTTGTTATTTTAATTATTATTATTTTGCCTCGAAAAGTTTTTTAGATTGATAATTTTCTTATGATTTCATGTTCTAACATTTATTTTGTAGAAAATTAAGCCTTTTGATTAAGCTTATATCTAGGATTTCATGGTTTGCGAGTTCAAAAGATTAATTCAGGTTTAGAAAATTCACCTGAGTTTGCTTAGGTTTTTGTTCTCTTTTGTTAAGCTCATGTTTTTTTTTTTCATCTCTCAACATTTATTTAATTGAAGATTGAACTATGTTATTGTTTTATTTGCTTTTTCTAGAATTTTTGGTAATTTTGATAATGACATGAGTTATCTTAGGTATTTTTATTCACCATTATCTATTTAATTTGGCTTTTTTTTTAGAAATTCTATTTTTTAAATTTTGTTATATTATTTTATTGAATATAAACATGAGATGTTCATCTCATGATATTTTGATTAGTTTGCTTTCTTGTTCGATGTTATAATGGCGCTTGCAGCCAGCCTCTCTTGGTGTCGACATGAAGCTTTCATGATGGTGTTTAAACAGTCTTGATAAGTTATTTCTGGTGGCTAAGTATTGTCCACGACGGAGCAATGGGTAGGTATTTGATAGACTTTTCTTTCTTCTTCTCCCAAGTATGATTAATTATTTCCTTTTTGTGTTCGTGTTATTTACAATGTATTTTTTAAAATCATATTATTAAATTAATTCTGATTTCTATTCTTTTTGCTTTTTAAAAATATTAACAACTTAACATTTTTTTCATATTAGAAAAAATTTTACCCGGCATACAGTGTAGCATGGGCCCCCTATATATATATATATATATATATATATATATATATATATATATGCAAATCCTCAGTTCAGAGAGAAAATGAGAAGGGTGTATGTTAAGCCAATGCTTTTTTTTTTCCTATGGGCTCTCAAAATTTTAAGAACCAACGATCTTTATTTTAGGCCATATTTGAAAGGGTGTGAACACCAAATATAATGATCAATCGCATTCCTAAGAAGAACTGGAAATAAAGTCATCAACATCAAGGGCACCATAAGCGATTGTGAAAGCTGGAGAAGAGAGACGATCCTTTATAAGAGAAGGACGAGCAAGTGTTAAATTGGGAAAATATTAGGTAAGCCTTCTAAACGGTCATATAAGGGCCTTGTTAGCAACCCATCATTTTTCCCTAAGCTGTCAAAGTTCGATCAAAACGAGCAAGAGATATAAGAATGTCTTATCAATCATTATGATTAACATGTAAAGATTAAAAGTAACTCAATATTATAGTTTTAAAACTTGATCCAAAGGTTAAATCGAGATAAAGTTCGGGTCACGGGTTAAGAGATTTAGCCTAAGTTAATTCAAATATTGTTTTGACCATTTTTTTAAAAAAAATATCAACAAAAGTGTATAGTATTTTACCCATATCAATTATGTTATGAGTCAACCTAGATTTTTGACCAAGTCAAACCAGGTCAATTCCTTCATCTATTTTTTTTAAAACCCAAACCAATTTAGGACTTGGATTGGTCAGTCTTAGATTCACCTGTCGAGTTAGTCTGAATTTTAAAACTATGTTGAGTATAGAAAATAAGATTTTAAGGTGTGCTCCTTTTGAAAAACAACTCCTATCAATGTGGAAGATATATGAATGAATATTGAATCATTCTTATCAAATCCAAAATATATGATCCTATTTTGTTTTTTCAAACGCAGGTACAAACCAAAGGATTTAAGGAATCAATTTAACCTAACATCTCAGGAGCTTTTTTTATCGCTTAAAACAAGAATGATGCCATGTCTAGCCTTCTTAAAACTCATGTCATTTTGTTCTTTCAAAAGGAACCCATGTGGAATGCAAAGTAAACATCATAAAGATGTAATAGAAGGACAACATTAACTTCCCAAAATAATTATGATACATAACAATAGAGAGCTAGTTTTTAATTTACAACTCAAACCATGTGGAATGCAAAGTAAACACCATAAAGATGTAATAGGAGGACAACGTTAACTTCCCAAAATGATTATGATACATAACAATAGAGAGCTAGTTTTTAATTTACAACTCAAAAACTTCTTTAACTATCCTCCATGATCCTTCTTACTTGTAAAATTCCTCAAGAAACTCTGCATAAGTGTAGTTTTGATACACTAGAAGGTGTTCCTCATCAATTAAATCCTCAATTGGCTGAATCATTATGTCTTTATTCGATACATAATGTTAGTGTATATTCCCTGTAGTCAATTAGTTGGTTACATGTGATATTGACTTTGTTTATGTAAATATATTTAACTTATTAATATCTTTAATATTCATTAAATATTTTATTAATGAATCTAATATTTGATTAATTGATTTGGAGTAAAGATAAAGTCCTTGGGATAAAAATGCTTTGCAAAGAAAATTATAAAATTGTTATAATTATGGGATGCCTATTGCATGAAACCATTGTTCCTAAATGTTTCTAGTCAATGCTTTATTAATACTGGATGTTAATTAGAGTTGTTGAGACTAGTACATATTAATTGCTCTTTTTTTTTTATGAAAGGAAACTTTGTTCTCATAAGCTGAGGTATGAGGGATACTTAGAACTAATATGTAAGTGCTTGTCAGATGACATGTAGACTGAACTAACCCGCATGAGAATTTCATATAAAGAGATCAATTGTGTCTATGGAAAGGCCCACGTGATATTTGTATAAGTGACCTTTAGACTTGAGATTACTAAGTTAACTTATATTGAGAGTGTTATGTTTTGATCCTGCTACACGTTATCTTAATCACGCGTAACAAATGTGTAAATATTGAGTATAACATGAACTATATGAAGATATTTAAGTAATCAAGAGAGGACTCATCACTCTAGGTGAATTAGGGAAAATAAATCATTTATTCTTAATTAATATTGATTGTAAATTCTTACGTAATGTGGAATGAGATTTGAAAAGAGTTTCAAATCTTATTCAAAGAATCAATGACTATGGTGTTGATAACAAACATGATTTGACATAGTAGACACACTCCATGCTATAATGTTGAAATCAGAATATTATTGATGAAGGGATAATAATTACACAGAAACTTGTTACTGAAAGGTTAAGTCAAACCACTTGTGACTTTTCTAATATTTGAAGGATCATGACATGTTGCTAGATATTTTACTTGATCTTCAGATATAAATCAATCAATTTTTAAATTGATAATAAATTAATTTGTTTAATTTGTTTAATCATATTTTATTTAGGATTGTGATTTATGTTTAGACCAACTTATTAGGAAACCTAATGGGTCACACACATAAGAATCATTGGTCATAAATTAAAATGAGATAATTAATGAAGTGTGACTTAATTGTAAATAAGTTTTAGAAGTTAAGGATTGGAGTGTGATTTATACAAGGAATTACAATTCTAGACCTAGAAAGATCAAGTAAAGGCTTGATTGAATAAATTTCTAAAATTAGCCTAAAATAATATATGTGATATTATTTAAGAGTCAAATTGATATTTTATCATTTAGGGTTTTTAGGTTTTCCTATAAATAAAATGTTATGTCTCTTATTTCCCGTGGTGTGAAGGTGAGAAAAGTAAAGTACGTAAACACATATAACATAAATGAAAAGAGCTTGCGCTATAAGGTATAACAATCCCTCTTTTATAAAAGGGTTTAAGAGACTTCTCACTGGTGGTTTGTGTGGATTACCTTTAGAGGCTGGACACTTAGATAACTTGTGATTTGTGACAATCCAGCCTTAAAGCAAATATTCAAATCTGAAAAGAACATTTGATCTCCAGGTAATCTTTGTATAAACCTTAAATAACCCTAGATCTATCTAACGAGATCCTTGAAACTTCCTAAAAAAATTTAAATTTATAATTTTTTTTGTGTATATATGTTTCAGAAAACACGACACATAAAACATTGCCAATGATATTCAACTTAGTACCTTGTTATTCATGACCCTATGGTGAACACAAATGTATCGTCCATTATCAAGAACCTAAAAGAACAGAGTACATGATCATAACATGCTAAATGGTAAAAAAAAAAAAATACTCATTTAATGAAACTAGTTGCATAATGAAATGATTTGGGTGAAGAAAAAAAGCCAAAGTATTTTTCATCCAAGAAATACACAAAACAAACATTTAGATGGTAAGTAAATTGCTAATTAACCAAAATTGTTATCAATAATTATATTAACATAGATAACATTCATAATAAAATCACATAAAAAAATTTATGCTTCTTAAAAAGATATATAATTATTATGAGTTATAGAATTGTGGTTTCTCTCGATATTAGAATGGTTGTAACTTTACTCATCAAAATCTCTTCTTAACTTTCAATGCCAACATATTTGAGTTGTTACTACAATAATCACTTTCAAGAAATTTAATACCTAAATTACTTTAACTGGATCACTTATATTGATGACAAATGGATTAGGGATAAGATCGATAGCAACCCATTTCTTATCTTTGGTTACTTGGAGGCCAGCCACACCTTCTAATTATCTAAGCATAGTCAATGCATTAAGATCAGAGTGAGTAGCCAGCTTTAATGTTAGCTCAGGTCCAGACTGTTTTAAGAATTAAAGCAACTTAACACCTAAGAGAAGCGAATTAGGTGTATCATTAAATTTTACAATCAAGACAAATTATTTAAGTAAATGCAATAACTTAAAATACTTAAAGTAAAGAGTTAAGGAAGAGAATTTGCAAACTTGTTTTTGATGTGGTTCAGCAAGCCGACATCCACACCTCCAATACTAAATCATTCTTGAGTTTGTATTCCTTTACTATTCTAAGTTCAAGAGTACAATTGTTACTTAATGAATCTACACCAAGCATTTTACACCAATTGAATAAATTTTTTCTTCAAGATTTTTCTTACTTGAAGATATATCATCTTCAAGGTTTTGCCATTGGTGAAATCACCTCATCAATATCAAGAGTGTTTACCTAACTCTCAAAGGTTTATAATTGTGTTTTGTTTTCACAACAAAACTTTTTGAATATAATGAATATTACAATTGAAGTTCTAATATCTCTATACCTTAACAGATATCACTTATAAGATATGAAAGTGCTTAGGTGTAATGATAATAAAATTGAATACTCTTTGTGCTAGAATATGAAGATTTAATAGCACAAATTAGAGTATAATCGAGGATTCATTATTTTGTTGTAGTTTTACTCTTAGAATAATTTGTATATCATATATGTTTGAATTCTCTTGCTAATTTTACAATTAGAATATATATATATATATATAAACTAGTTGTTTATAGCCGTTATACTCTCACTGACAACTAAAATGGTTGACTGATTCATATTGGTCAAGGCAATTGGTCAACCGATTCTTATAGAATTCATAGGTATTCATTACTAATAAATAAGTGATTGACCAATTTATTTGGTTATTCTAAACAATCAATTAATTTATACAAAATTTTAGATTTAACAGTTTAACTTAAGTAAATTTTTAGAACCGTCTAATTTAAATTTTATCTGATTATTATTAAATATATTATACATGCAAAGTGAAGAATGTAAATACATTTTAATTATGCTATAAGTAAGATAAAAGATTTAGATTTTGGTTCCGCTTATAATAATTGCACAGAAAAACAAAAGGACAATTGTACGGGCAATTGTACCATCGTGCTATTACACTCCTCTAAGCAGGTATTGATAATGTTTCCATACACAACCTCGATCTATAATTCAAGAGAATCACAAGCATAGAGAGACCGAAGAACTATCTTATCGACTGTCTGTTTGTTTACTATAAAAGTATTCACACAGAATTTGCAGAAACCAGAAGCTCAAAGAACAGACCATTTCAGAGCAGTTGGTCCAGATAAGGATCTTTTGGAGATGTTTCTCCAAGATAACCTGAAACACTTTGGGAAACCCCGGAAACAAAGTTACTAACCATGGAGGAGCCCCATACCAGCCACCCACTCTGCGCTGCTTGCTGGTTTGCCTCGACCATGTTCGTCTGCTTTTCCTCTACCATATCCAGCCACCTCTTTGCCATAAATTCCCTTATAGCTTGAACCCCCTTATTCACTATCTCTTTTGGCGGAACTAACAGTGGATTTTCATTCAAGTCGAGCTTGGTTAGATTTTCTAGCCTGGCAAACCTGTCAGGAAGAGCTCGGATTTGGTTGTTGCTGAGATCGAGCTCCCTGAGGTTAATTAAATCACCAATTTCTTCAGGAAGTTCTTCCAAGTCACTGAAATTACTGCTTAGATTCAGGACCTCTAAATTTGTTAATCTCCCTATTGCTCGTGGCAGGCCTCGCAGCATATTGAAATGAACATCCAAAAATCTCAAAGACTTCATTTCACAAATAGAAGGTGGAAGAAGACGGATCTTATTCAACTGAACTGAAAGCCTTTCAAGATTCACCAGTCCATATCCAATATTTGCCGGCAAAGATACCAAGTTGTTAAAGCTTGCATCTATCTCCACCAGTGAACTACAACAAAAGACAAATCAAGTTTTCAACAGCAGACCAAATGAAAAGCGCAGAAAAAAATGGAAGTTAAGAAAAAATCTACCAAAAACGGTGATTTGAAAGATAAACTGGGAAGAGAACACAGAAAATGAGGATCACCTGGAAAGAGCAATGCTCTCAGGGAGGGCCTTCACCTTGTTTGCTGACACATTTAGGATCTTCAGATTTCGCAACAATCCAATTGAATCTGGGAGGAAAACTAAAAGATTGGAAGACACATCAAGCTCCACAAGTTTCTCAAGTCCTGCAATTGAATCAGGAAGGACCTGTTTCCCCAAACAAATGAACCATATATCAGAAAAACTCAAACACCATATTCTAATCAACAAAAATAATGTCCACTAGTTGCATCAATAACATAATCTTCACCATTCAAAGTCATCTAGGACACAAAAAAAACTTGTGAATCTGTTCAAGGCTACTGATGACTGCATGAATCAATACAAATTCTTGTGAACAATAACAGTTCATGTACGAATAGCTAAATCAACCTATATGAATTGTCTAAGCTTGTAATTTGAGCATGCTAAACACCAAACTCCACCTTAGCATAGTAAACCACCATATTATATTTAGACTCAAAAGCCCATCACGACTAGCAAAAACAAAACAAACTTTTACACAGCAAGGATGAAGATTTAAGATACTTCTAGGGATGTCTTGTGTACTTGAAAGCTCTAGCCTATGATTAATACCTAAACTGAGCCTTGGATATTTAGCTGGTAAGGGATAAAAGACACTCCTCCTCTAAAACCTTTCTTTCTTTCCATTCATCTTTTTTTTTTTCCATACACAAATTTATATGCAATAGACATGGGCAATATTTGACCCATTAGTTTGTTAGCACACCAAACATATTAGCTGATTAAAGGGAAGAAAACATCAGAATTTATACTTGTTCCCTGATTGGGATCGCAGCTTGAAACTTTTTGCTGATTAAATCAAGAGCAAACCAATACTTGATGCCAGCTTGCTCATGGATAATCAGCAGACTAAAATTATCACACCTTACCTTAGATTGGTGGCTAAAAGTTTTAGAAGCATACCAACAGTGAAGCAGTAAAGTTGTTGGTAACCAACTCATTTAGCTTTTAGCAGAGATGAGTATATGAATGGCAAAGAGTGATTACTTTAGCAGATGTTAGAAAATATCGCAAGCAAAGTCATCTAAAAGAAAATATGTATACCAGTGAAGCAGTAAAGTTGTTGGTAACCAACTCATTTAGCTTTTAGCAGAGATGAGTATATGAATGGCAAAGAGTGATTACTTTAGCAGATGTTAGAAAATATCGCAAGCAAAGTCATCTAAAAGAAAATATGTATACCAGTGAACTAAAACAAATAATACACTACCACTTTCTCCATGACAAAACATTAAAAAGAAAAGAAACAGAAGAAAATTATGATACCTCTAACTGATTTTGAGAGAGATTGAGCACAAGCAAGCCATGAAGTCTGCCAATGGATTCAGGAATCAACCTCAACTGACGCGCAGAAAGATTCACTCGTTCCACAGCCCCGCCACTCTCTGCTTCTCTAAGTATAGCAACAATCTCCTCATCAACTTGCTCACCGCTCTCTATCTCTCTTACAACAACATCCTTATAAACACCAACAAGCATCTCTTCTACTTCCTTTAACTGCCTCTCATATTCCTCATGCATCTCCTCCAACTTCAACACTGCCTTGTATATCTCCGTTTTACCTGGTTCTTGCATCTGGGTCAAGTTGGATCGGGCCATGGAGACAACGTCTGGGTTGGGTCGAGGACCGAGAGACTTGAGGAGGAGGAAGATATTGGTGGCGGAGGAGGGGATGGCTTGGGTCAGCGAGGAGAGGACCTTTGGGTAGTTCAAATAGGGAAATTGGGCTGATAGGTTTTGATCAAACTGTTGAGAGTTGGGATCAGTTTGGGATAGAAGATAGGAAAGAATTGGGAAATCATCGTTTTTTTTGGAAATGGAATCCATTTCCATTTCTTTTCAGATCGAAACAGAGAGAGATGGTTGATGATGGAGTAGCAGAAGTCGTTGAAGAGGATGATCAAGGAGCAAACTGTGGGTTTTTCGAAGGTTGACCGTCACTATGGTTGACCTTTGACGGATTTTTCATTCAGGAGCTTGATAAATGCCACGTAGAAATGTATGAGAATTGACCGTTTGACCGAGCTCCTCTTGAATTAGTTGTTACTTGCTGCTGATATGCATTAGGGAAGAAAATTACATTATTCATTGGATGATAATGGGTGAGCAAAATAACTGAATTATTCATAATATTTGTAAAAATTGATTTCGAATTAATCAAATCAGAGTTTTCCTAAATCTATTGGATAATCTCGGTTAACAAATTAAAAAAAAAACAATTCAATTAGTTTTGTTTTTAAATTTTTAAAATAAAAAAATTCAAGAAATCAAACCAAAAAAATCATTATATATAATCAAATAGAATAAACAACCTTCTTTTCTATAAACAAAAATAATAAAAAACTGAAAAAAAGCTCAACTTTTTTTTAATCCCATTTAGACTTGTTCGATGTACAAAAAAGCAAAATTAAACCAAAAATAAATAAATAACCTAATTTAATCTTAGACCCCGTTTGTTTGCTGGAAAGTAGTTTATTTTTGAAAAATAAATTCTGAAAAAGTAAATTCTGAGAAAGTGATTATTTTCTGATGTTTGGTAGTGTAATGAAAAGTAAGTTGGAAAATATTTTTCAGTGTTTGGTTATGTTATAGAAAATGAGATGAAAAATAACTTATTAATGTTTTATTTTTCTCAAGTTTATTAAAATAATAAGGAACAAATTTTAAAAATTAAAAATTTGAATGAGAATGAAATTGAAAAAAGAAATTTTATAAATTATCCCAAATAAAATAAATAATAATCAAAATAATAGAGATCAAACCTAAAAAATAAAAAAAATAAAGATGAAGAAATTAAAATAATAATAATTAACATTTCATAAATTATTTCAAATAAAATAAGTAACAATCAAAAGAATAAGGATCAAATTTGATAGATAAAAAATTTCAATAAAAAAATGATAAGGAAAAAGCAAATAACAATTATAAAAATAAGGACCAAAGTTAATATAAAAATTAAATTTTAAGAGATGAAATTGAAAAATAAATATTCTAAACAAAATATATATAGCAATCAAAAGTTTGAGGACCAAATTTATTATAATCAGCAAATAATATGATATTTCTAATTTTTTCATAACTTTCGAAAAGTGTTTTCTGTCCAGATTTTTCAAGAAAACACTTTTCTGAAAACCAAGCCAAATTTTTCTTTGACTGAAAAGTATTTTTCGTTGACTGAAAAGTATTTTTCGTTGACCAACTTTTCTAATGGCAAACAAACACAAGAAAATTTAAAAAATAATTTCTCAAAAATCACTTTTCAAAAATCAAGCATGGTATTTGGTTAATGAAAAACTATCCCTTCAAACAAAAACTTGCTTCATGGATGTTAAAAGAACGTTAAATGTTTGAAAAAAAAAAAGCATCCTTGACTTTCAGTTAAATTTGAACAAGTCCTAATTTGTAATATTAAAGAAAATTTATTTAATTCAATTTTCGGTTTTGAATTTTTCAAACAAAAAAATCTAGAAACCGAAAAACAAATTACAAATAATCAAACCAGATAATTAAACTACCCATTTTGATCTTAAAAAAATATCAAAACCTATTAAAAATAACTCCAATCCTTACATATATCTATCAGTTCTAAAAGGAAATGAATTACCTAATTTAATCACAGGTTAATGAAATGTAAAAATAAATCTATTCGGTTCTATGCAGAGGATGTGATCCCGGCTAATAAATGCTTTGATTGGCGGTGCTAGTGGTGTTGAATGATGAAGAGATGGTTGGATGCTGGTCGGTGTTGTTGAAGTATGCAGTGACGAAGACAAGTATAATTAATTTGTTGGGTATTGTAAAAATCAATTTCAGGCATAGTTTTTAAACTTGGTTTGGTGATCGGTCTAGTTTAAAACTTAAGTTATTGGGTTTTGATCGGGTTACTGGGTCGGTCAGGTCAATTTCTATTTTAAAAAAATTCAAAACAGCGTTACTTTAATAAAAAAAAATCAACGGATTGTAACCTAATTTTTAACTGGATTTTACCAGATCGTCGGGTTAACCTACCAGATTAGTTGGATTATACCAAATCATAATTTATTTTATTTTTTTTATTAATCTAGCCCGGTTTCAGCCGATTTGAAAATTATGATCTCAGTTTTCGACAAAAGACATTATCATTGTAAATAATGTTACATGCTCGACACCTTGATACTTCCATGGTTTCAACATAGGGCTTGGGCTCATGGTGTTGTACCTTGTTATTGTCCTAAATTGTCAGCATATCCTGTTCCACCAAGAAACATTATCATTATAAATACTTCAACCATAAATTGAAATTCCTTTCCAATTCATATTAAATCTAATTTCTATGTCACATTATCTATTCATTTAGCTGGATTTTTTTTAACTATATATTTTTATTTTATCATTCAACATAAACATATCTTTTTTATATTTTAAGTTTAATTGTTTCACAAATAATTTTACATCACAGCCTCATTAACATCAATAATTCATATATAAAGCTTAATTTATATTACACTAAAAAACCAATGTCACCAATTATGGCATCATTTCATGAACAATATTATCCAAATAATAATAATTCATATTAATCCTACACAATTACAAAACATTAATGAGTTTCAAACTAGTCTTCCATTATCTTCCTATTAGCTTCCCTCAATGTCTTTTTTTTTTTTATCATGATTCTTTCTTACTATTATCATGATTCAACACCAAAAAAAAAAATCTACTTTAATCGGCTCAATTTAATTAATTTTAATAATTCGCCAAATTTATACCAAGAATCCTAATTTAATTTTTGCTAGGGTTTGCTCAAAATCAATTAAATTCCCTTTAAATTGGTATGGACGGATTCTAAACACTGGTAATAATTTGAACTTTGAATGTTAAATAGTTGAAGTTTGTTGTTCCTCCCTTCTTTCCTTCTTTTTTTCCATGAGTTTTCTTATGTTTCTCTTGATTTCCTCACTTAATTTGTCTTTTAATTCTTGTTTCAAAAGTTTTTACTTTTTAGATTCTCATCCCTTCACTATCCTTTTTAAGTTTGTTTTTTGTTTTTCTCAAGGGATTCTCTGAATTTCCTCTTCTTCTCCTCTCTCTACAATGTTAAATAAATTGATGAATTAGCTTATTTTTTTATTAAAAAAATTATGGTAGTCAAATAAAAAATATTAAATATCATAGATGTATTCTAGTTTAATTGAAAATTAGAGTATTGTAGATTCGTTTAGCCTTAAAATAATCTCTTATAATAACTGTAATTTTTATTCTCTCTTTTAGCTTGTCACTTGTGAATGAGAAAATTGTTTCTCCTTTTGTTTTTTTTATAAATAATCTAGTTTAATATTTTTATATTCTTATGTCTAGTCTTCAATCTCTTAAGTATAATTACTTAATTATCCCTAAATACATCAAACATTTTCATCTTATCTATTTTTATATCAAACATTTTCATCTTATCTAAAAAAAATAGCTTCATATGAAATCTCAAGACTAAATTAATTTTTAAATTTTTTTAATAAATTAGATTAGGTTTGATTTTTTTTAAAATATCAACTAGAAAGATACATTAAAAAATTAGTAACTTAAAATATAAGAACATGGTAAAATTAAGTAAAAAAGCATTTAACTTGAACTACCTTGTACACGGTAAATAGTATTTGGATGTGATTAATTAGGACAAAACTAATAAAAATAAATGGGCACATAGTTGATGTTTTTCTACCAAAATAATTATATTTTATTACCAAAATATCAAAATCAGATCAAAGGGAACTTAAATAAGAGTGGCAGTGATAGAATTATATATTGCACAACTATATGCCCAATTCATGTTATTTTTTTTAATATCATCTTATATATCTGATTTTTTATCTTAATTTGTTATTTGATTTCCTTTCATTAGGGTTTAGTGAGCAACGTGTAAAACTTATATTATTAATTAAATATTTTATATTAATTATTAAACAAGGGTCACAATTTTATAGATTTAATATATAACAATAATCAACATTTTACTCACCAATTCTAACAAAATTATAAAAAGAAAATGACATTAGAGAATAATAATAATAATAATAATAATAATAATATGAAGATTACAAGGACCACGCAAGCATTAACCTGAAAAAACAAACTATCTTCTAATATCCCTGCTCCGTTTCAAGGTAAGGCCACCAGCAATGAATCAATCACGTCCTCGTCAATTTCCAATTTTCCACTGCATCGACCTGTGCATTAAAGCACACGACACTCGCTTTGTGGGATCCATGAAATACCAGTTGTTTGATTTTTTATGCAGAAATGCTGGTCCTTTCGTTTTTCTTTCTCATGGCCTGGATGGGTGATAGGGCAACGGCATATACTGTTATTATCCAGAAAAACTAACCCCCCTTATTCTTTTATTATCAGCACAGCAACAAAAAATTAATATCAGTTCATATAAACAAAACCACAGACATATTTTTTAATATATGTCAGTGGATGCCTTGCATATATATTTATATATCGAGTTCTATTTGATGCTCGAATATTTGCAATGATATCTGTTGTTTGATGCTGCTGCACTCCCCATGAGAAACAAATTTAAAATCTACCGAAATGTTTGTGCTTGTGGACTTCTTGCATTTCACAGTCAATGGCTGGTGAGAAATCAATCCCTGCATTCAACTGAAAACCAGGTTAAGTGTCTGTTTTGGAATCCACCACAACCCGTGTTCCCAATCATTGCTTCCAGCTTTTGTTCGTAAGCCAAATCAAAGAATTTGTTTATCAGAAAAAAAAAAAAAAACTAAATAGTGTATCCGTTTCGTTATTGAGAAAATAAATCTTCTTATTCTGTTTTAATGTTTCTGTACTGTTTTTTTTCTCTCTCTCGAACAGCACAAGTCCTGCTGCTTTCTAGGGGCTTGAATTTAGAAATCCTGCATGAATGTTCAGTAGATTCTCTTCCGTTTTCGATTTTGAAGTATGAAAAGATTGTCTCTAATTAATTTTTTTTAATTTTATTTTTTGTTATTTTTTATGTTATATTTGGTTATTGCTTTTTTGATTGCTATTTATTTTATTTTTTATTATATTTTGTTTAGTTTTATCTCTTAATATTAGATTGATTGGAAATTTGACTTCATGATTTTCTCGAGTTTTTCTTATATAGGTTTATTCTCTATCTCCTAACTCGGGTCAGGTTTCAAAAATTAGCTAGAGTTAACTTCTATCTTTTTAGGGTTTTTTTAAAAATTAATTTTTTTTCATTTTATTCTTTAATGTTTGGTTGGTTAAGGGTTGGGCTATGTGAGGTTTTGTATATATATATTGAATTATCTTAAATCTCATGTCACGGATCGTGAGTTTCGAGGTTAATCTGAGTTGATCATAGTGTATTTTTTTCAGTTGTTTTTTTTAATTCATTTTTTTTATTTTCATTATTTAATATTGAATTGTTTTATTTAATGTGTTTTATAGAGGCTATCTCAATCTCACGACTAGGTCACAGATTTGACAAACTAACTCAGGTGGACTCAGATCGGTTTTTTTATTCTTTTGTTAATTTTTTTTAATTTCATTATTCAATATTTGATTTGTTGGCAATTGAACTTCAAAATATTTTTTATTTTATTTTCTTTAAGGTTATTACTTTTTTATTTAATTTTTGCTTCGTTATAACATGAGATCATGAAATTTTTTAACAAATATTAAGATAATAGTTTATTATAATATTGAAAGGCATTAATATTTTAAGTTATTCATTGCCAAGTATTTTGTGTGGTTCACTTTATGCATGGTTGCCTACTTTTTTTAAATTAATCAAATTTATTATCAGTCGAGCCACTTGAGCATCCAATGATTGCCTATTTTTAACTGCAATCTTGGGATTTTCTTTCTTATTTTTTTTTTAAAAAAAACACTATTAGCATCACACGAGCAGCTTTTAAAGTTGGGAAAATTATGACCCAGCCAAGCCACCAAAATCTTTATTTCGAAAAAGAAAAAGATAAAAAAAAAAAATCTCCCATGGTGGTGGGGTAGGATAACCTTAAATACATTTTATCGTTATGTTCCAGAAAACTCCCTTTCAATTCTTTTGTTTGGCTTATAAGAGCAGTCCCAAGCCAAAAATACTACTGTCAAATTCTTGGTGTCTCCAAAACTGATCCTCGAAGCCAAGGACGGGAATCTCCCTTTGAATACCAAGTGAGTGGAGATCCTTTCTTAGTTTCTTCGAGCCAACAATCATTAATTAGCTCTCCTAATCTCTTAGTTTCAATATTTTATATTATCATCTCTTTAATTTTATATGTATAAGCTGTCATGGCCCATGGGACACTCTTTTTGTAGCTCTATCCACTGCTCAACCAAAATTGGAAGCCTTAACGGTCCCTCCCTGCAGTTGTAATAGCTATGGAAAGTACCTTCAAAGCATAGATGATCACTCCATTGTATCTGGTCAGAATGAAAAACACCCATCAGCAGCTGGTTAGGGCCCATAACTCACTATCACCAGTTCCAGTCTATCTCAATTCACATAGGAAGAGAACCATAAACGCGGGAAACAAAACGAAGCATGGGATTCATTTAAATTGCTTCTCTGTCATCTTGGATATTGATTCTTTTAAGCTCCGCGTGTTCAACCTGCAATTCAATGTGTTCGGCATGAGATTTGTAAGACTGAGTAACGTTGATAACAAATCAACAAGAAACAGTAAAGGATTGCAACAAACACATACCCTAACGCTAACACACATTAAAAAATAGAAGGAAAAACAGAGGAGGGATTATTGGCAAATAACTGGAGCTATCAAAAGCGAACTATGAAAGATGATACAGATCGATTGACAAAGCATCACATGAATAACGAGTGATGAGCACATTAATTTTAGGCCATAATGGATAGGGAGTAGAGCATGTCACGACCTCAACAATGGAGAATCTTGCAAACAACAAACGGGCAGTGATCTACTGTACGCGAAAGGACAAAGGAAATGGCTGGAGATGAATGAAAGAGCTGTTATATATGCACAGTGGTACTGGAAATGGTAATCCAAAACTCTCCATCCCATATTGGACTGGAAATTCATTAATTTTCACGGACCAAAAAAAAAAACAATCCCTTCGTAACGATTTACAGTCCCCAAGTACATATATCTCGTATTAGCTACTGCCAGCTCGAATATTCTTCCCTTTTCCATGTTTTTTTCTTTAGTTATATATATTTTTTTCTTTCCTATTTATATAAGCCAAATATATATGTCCGGTCTCAGCTCAGTTGGGTCTGCTGTAATTGCCAATGATTCCCGTTGTGAACAAGGTAGACATGGCTAGGATTTCCATGAGCATGGTAACCATATTCATATTGATGTGGAGCAGGCGGAGTCTTCCTTACAGAAAACGCTACCGGCTTCGAGATCTGATGATGGTAGCACCACGGAGCGGTAGAAGTTGAAGCAATAGTGGCTCCTCCATAACTATAAGAGGAGGAGGAGGAGGAGGAGGAGGAGGATTTGGAAGAGGAAGAAGAGATTTTTTTCG
Source organism: Populus nigra (assembly GCF_951802175.1). Taxonomy (NCBI): domain Eukaryota; kingdom Viridiplantae; phylum Streptophyta; class Magnoliopsida; order Malpighiales; family Salicaceae; genus Populus; species Populus nigra. The sequence continues at coordinate 14,874,489 of NC_084857.1, forward strand.
GGAGCGAAAGGAAAGCTCTGATCTTTAAAGATGCAGTTGGTGTTGCTGCTCCAGCTGCTCGATCGTATTCCTCGATGAGATTAGCTAGATCCTCACCGGAGGTGATCGATACCAGAGCATCTAGATCTTCTTTTGGCAACTGACAACGGAGATTCACCGATGTCCCACGTAACTCTCCAAGCTTCAACGATAACTCTGTATAGCAAACAAGCAAAAATATTCCACCCCGTATCACTTACTCCATATTCACACACAACGAACACTTGATACGGTAAAAGCTAAAGAAGGAATTGGCTAAAAGAAAAGAAAAGGGAAAATAGTGGAAATTAATAGTGATATATAATAAGACTGACCAGCAAAGGAGATGGAACGTTCGACACCGAGGACACGGGTTTCGCCACCTTGGTAACGGAGTTTGCCATCTGGGAAACGGGGGATGATCTTGCCACCGTAACTGCAGAGGAATTTGATGGTGGGGGTGGCAGATGAGGGGGGTTTGAGATGGAGCTTGGTGGTGTCAAGTGATGGTCCGACCATGCTTTTTTTGGGTAAAAGAGAAAAGGGGTCCAGTCGAGAGAGATCTGAGAGCTTGTTTTGAGAAGCCTTGAGCTTGAAGGAATTGGAAAGCTAAGCTGGCTACTTTAGAGTTGCTTCTTGAAGCCTAACTACGGACCTCTTCATGCCTCATTTATAATAGTTTCTTACACAGGTGAAGGTGAGCTGTAAACTTGAGGGTGGGGCTCAGCTTGCGTCAGTCAAGATTCCTGGAGAGCCCAGGCATTCTGGGATTAAAAGTAAAGTTTTAAACTTCAAAGTTCAAACTATAGACTTATTGACTCGCTGACGTGGTAGTATCGGGCTGGACACAAATGGCGGTCTTACCGACTTTTACGGTTTTCACAATTGAACATTATTGATTTAAATTCTCAAATAATTTACGGTTTTATTAAAAAAATATTTTTAATAAAAACTAAACCATTATGCTAACATGAACAATAAATGAGGTGAGTCATAACTCGGCTTTTTAGTTAGTTTGTTGTATAATTTCCTCTTAAAAAATATCAAGTTTGCACCTATTATTTACACGAAAGGAAAAATGGTTATAAAATGTTGAAAGGAATTTGAATGCGAAAATCTATAAACCACGTACTATAACATATTAATTAGTTAGCTTTGTAGTGTTTGTTTTTTTAGGATATTTTTATTTTATTTTTTAAAATAAAATTAGTTTTGTTTGGAGCTAGTGGCTTTCCCTTTAAATAAATATATTTTCTGAAAATAATTAGTTTTGTTGTTGAGAAAATTTATTCTCTTTTGTAATTTATTAATTTATTGAATTTAAGTCTTGAAGCCATTAAAAGAACCTTATTAAATTTCTTTAAGTGGATATAGAAAATATATATTTAGAATTATTTGAGAAAACACTTAATTTTAATTCATGTACACGTAGATTCGAGAGCTTCGTTAGCAAAAAAATAAAAATCTTAAAATTGATGGACTTATGATTGCCCTACACTTAAAATATCGAGATAATTGTGATATCGATGAACATCTCCTTCATCGTATCCACTAGACTACAGAGTCGTGGCCCCTCCACCGGTGTCCATGGTCCCCTCGTTTGTGTGGACACGTGTAATATCGACTCGAGTTACCAAGAACAGTAATAAGGCACCTACCAGGTATAAGCTGAAGGAATCCCTGTCTCGTAACAACATGCATGAGAAAAAGATTTTTGAGGCAGAATACATCGCTAAGGTATTGATTTCTCTTTTTACGCATCGTTGCACATGTTTGATCTAGAACTCAACAATAAACATGAATGTTCCTAGTTCATACTTGCTAAATTTACTCTTCCTTTTTTCTACTCTTAATCCCTTATCAATGGTTTGGAATTTGTCTAATAATTTTGCTGACTGATTCTCACATCTTTCACGATTGAATTACATGAAGAAATCATCGTTGGCCATGGTTCCTTCCTTGGCCTTACCTATGCTACGAACAAGCACATCACATCTAAGCCAACATCTATCAAGTTGTTTGACCAGAGTTTTTCCTTCCCAGATGGGACATTTTTAGTACTATGTATAGCCCAAACCAAATATCCCATGCCTATCTACTTCTCCTCTTTGGTGGCATATGCCCTTAGTCAAGCATCGCTTTTAAGAGGGTGTTTGAAACATTCGTTCTAACGAACAAATGGAACAATCTTATTTTATGTTTTAAAAAATCCAAATATAATGTAGCTCATTCAATCGTATATTTGATGATTAGGATTCTCTGCACCATTGATGAAAATAAGAGGTTTTTTTGGCTTGCTGCTCCAAATGGCTTTATGTTGTTTGATAAAATGCCAATATCAAAATTTAAGCTTGCAGAGTTCACCGGTTGAAGAATCTTTTGAGCATAGATTGTGGGTCGATATGAAGTTTATTGGATTTAATTCAAATGAGTCTTTTTTTTTATATATGAAAATGAAGTTGATTTTGTATTGCAACAAGGTGTTTCATAAAATATCATTATGAAAGTTTTAGCTCTAGACAAGATTATAATATTAGTTTGATGGAAAAGTAGTAATTATTAATTTGATGATAAAGTTGTGATGTTAATATTGCAAGAGTTTTTTATTCATTAAATATAAAATAAAAATAATCATGTAAATAATTAGATATTTTTTGTTGAATTTTTTAGATGAAAACATCAAGTGCTAATATGGATATTATGTAATTTTGTAATTATATTTTTAATAAGAAATATATATTAAAATACTTTTTTATTTTTTTATTTTTAATATCAATACATCAAAATTATTGAAAATTATTGATTTAATATTTTATTTTAAACAAAAAATAATTTAAAAAACACTTTAAGAAAGATTAAACTACAAAAACAAATATACCCATCTGATAGCCTATATTTATAATAATTATAAATTTTTAAATGATCTCTGTAATTTCACGGTAGTTTAAAAAAACTACTCTAATTTACTCGAGATCTATTGATAGAATTGATATATCCTAACTTTATTGCAACAAAATTAACAATTGTTTGAGAGAAGAAAATGCCATTATAAATATATATTGTAAAACAATTTTAAACATATGCTTCTATAATTTATCTAATTATAGAGGCAATTATAAACTTGGCAATTACGATGGATCTAGAAATTGTTGAGTATCCCGCAAAATATATTTCTTATTTTCACAAAAATACATTGTGAATCCATGTTTTTATAAAATGGTTGTAAATCTCGGTTTAAAATCTTCTTCTCGTATTAATAAATTTAAATTTAATTTGAAGATAAAAATGAGTTAATTGAAAAATAAAATAAAAAGATGATGAATAATTAGGAATGAAGTTTTATGGAATAAAAACTTGTGAGTATATTGATTTTATACACAAATTAAACATTAGCTTAAAATTATAAATAAAAGATCATGGCAAATATATATATATATATATATATATATATATATATCTCCCCATTAGAAGCTTGAGGCCGGCAACATTTAGCCATGTTTGTTTTTGTGGTTAGAAAGTGATATTGTAAAAATTAATATTTTTTTCAAATTAATTAATTTTTGGTGTTTTTAAATATTTTTTATGTTCTGATATCAAAAATAAATTTTTAAAATGAAAGAAAAAATTATTTCAATGTATGTATAAGCAAAAATTATTTTAAAAAACAATCATTATTATAATATCAAATAAACTCAAGAGAGAGAGAGAGAGAGATTTTTTTTTATATTTTTTTATCAAAATTTTCAAGAGAAAAATACTAAAATAGAATAGGGTGCTTTAGGAAGGATTTAAAGATGGAACTCTAAGTATTTGATAGTTTTCAAAGCTTGGAAGTTAGGGTTTTAGAAGTTAAAAAGGGAAAGTGGAAAGTAGGGGGAGAAAGCCAAGTTTCTTTGCAAATTTCTCTTGGATTTGTCGTCTTTAAAAGGTAAGAAACAATATTTAATGATTAATTTAAGTTTTCATTGTGATTTAAAACTTGATAAATTGTGATTAGATTATTAAATTAAGTACATTGAGTTAATTAAGTTGGCTGTTTTGTGATTGAAATATGTTGTTGTGAAATAAATAAGGGTTGGAAAAGGTATAAATTGAACTTATATTAAGAAGAAAGGCCTAAAGAGGCCAACCAAATATAAATATAAATAGTGGAATGTGAAATGAATTATGGATTAATAAATTGAAATGGAATCATGAATGCTAGTGTGTGTGTGATTTATTTATAAAATTATTGTAATATGATTATGAAATGATTCAATTGATAGATTCTTCATATACTAGAACATATTTTTATGTTAACTTAGTAAAATTGGTATTGAAATTTATATTACTCCAGATAAAACTTTAAAGATATTTATAATTTTAAATTAAAATGTTTCTTTATAATGTTTAAATAAGCATGCAAGGTAAAATTTGAGTTAATTAATTATTGCTTATATAGTTTAAATTGCACGAAAAATAAATGTACAATATTCTTGAGTTGTGTTGATATAGAATAAGGTTTAGGATGGTTGGGTTATAATTGTGATATCGATTGTGTAATGTGTATGAAAATGATGATAGCTTGATACAGTTTAAATGTAAAGGAAAGTCTGCTGTAATTTATGTAGAGTGATAAAAATTTACCTTGATTCTTATATATAAGAAGCAATACAGTTTAATATTTAATATTTATTATATATAAGAAGCAATATTGAGGAAACTATACTTAAAAAAATAAGGGTGTTACAATGGTAGAATACAACTTTTGACATGCCTTATAGTTTTTTACTAGTTATTTGATTGGTGATTCGTCACGGGTTGGATAAATATTGTTTAATAATATTATATATATTTATTTAATTAAATAAATCATAAACCATCTATACCAATAAATACAAGAAAAAATATTAATGTTTTTATTCACTAAATTCATTGTGGGTCTAATAATATTTTTTCTAGCATAAAAGAATAAATGTGTGAATATTATTAATGTTTATTTCTTATATCAAGTAAAAAAATATAACTATGAATAAAAATGTCAATATTTACATATAATAAAATAAAGTAAAGATTATAAGAGTTAATAAAAACATGTACAATTTCAAGTTAATTCTTAACATAGTAGAAAAATGAGACAATATTGTAATTGCCAAAGTAAAATATTGTTTCCTTTAAGTTTTTATATAATATTTTCTCAAAAAAAAGTGTAAAGAAAAAAAGAAAAATTACAAAAAAAATTATAAAATAATGAAGATAAGAATAAAAAGAATGATTAATATTCAGGCAAAGCGAGTGATTAAAAATTATAAAATAACGAAAGATATGTTAATAGCAATTATAATATGAGGCCCTTTTCAGTAGGATTTCTAAGACGATGGCATTATGAATCGATTCTGCTGTAGTGCATGTAATAATTGTTAGCATATGCTATATGAACTGAACTTTATATGAAATGTTTAAAGGTGTCCATTTATATCAACAAGTAGTATGATATTAAATTTAAAAGTTTGGTATATATTTAATCTATTAAACTTTATAGTTGAAATTTAAATAATAAATAGTTGAAATTTAAATGTCCATAATTATATAATAACAAACAAGGAGCAGATATTTCCATCGCAACCACTCTGTAGCCGACCTCGCTAGAGAGGGACGGGTGGAGTATGGGTTTGGGTTTTCTAGATTCTTCAATTTCTCCTATTAGAATAATTTAAAAATATTATTTAGAAAACACGGAACTCCATAGGTTGTGCTTTAATGGATTGTTTTATTAGAATGTTATTTTTTAGGAGGGCAGTAATTATTTTTTAAAATATTTTTTATTTAAAAATATATGAAAATAATATTTATTTTTTATTTTTTAAAATTTATTTTGATATGAATCATTAAAACTAACTAAAAACATTAAAAATAGAATACTCTGCATGCATTCTTAATTCCTTTTGAATATTTATGTAATTGGGAGCACTATTTTCACTACAAGGCTGGCTGGCTGGCTGGCTGCTTGTTAAGGATAACTTCTGAGGGATTAGGCTATGCTTTAATTAGCTAATGTTTTGTCTTTTTCAATGGTTATGTCATGCAAGAATCCAGGGAGAGGTCCGGTCCTGTGAGCATGCCAACATGGTCCTACATTTGCTCATATATAGCTGCAAATATATCCCAAAGTTGTTGTAATATTTCCATAATTTTCAAAAGGTGCTGAAGCATATCCACCTTCATCTCCTTATCCTCTTCGTGAGAGAATCATGCACTTTTCTTGGTTCATTCATACTACATATGGGACTTTCTTTATTTGGGAACGGCTACAGCACGTTTGGCATCTTTTATTTTCTAGCCTTTATTTATTGTTCGGTTTTGTGATAGAAGTTTTTTTTAAAAAAATATTTTTTGTTTAAAAAATATTAAATTAATATATTTTTAAATAGTTTTGATGTGTTAATGTCAAGAATTAAAAAAATATTATATATTTTGATATATTTTTAATTCAAGATTACTTTTAAAAAACACAATGCATTTACATCTATCTTGTTTTTCTTGATTTTTAAAATAATTTATTTTTGGAGGATCTAACTTGAATAAGAGTAGCCGAAATCTACATATTGATCTCTATTATTGTTCTAAAAGTTCATTTCTTTAATATATTTTAATAAACACAGAAACAAAGACTAATTAAAAGAGGTTAGTGTTTCATTGTGCATGCATATTGTGCATAATTATCTTTTTATCATTTTACTATTCCTACTCCACTATTAAATATGTATCTTAATCATCACTATATACAGCCAAACCTTTGTTAATACTCCTAGACTAAGAAAATTTATTAATTAATCATAATATTTTTTAAATTTCAAATTTAAGTTGGGATATAATAAAAATATTAGTTAATCAAGATTATTAATTTATCGAGGCTATTATGTAATTCTGAATTTTTAAAAACTCTCTTTTATGTTCCTTTAAGATAATAAAAAGAAAAAAAAGACCTTACTAAAGAAGAAAGAAAACCTATACATCAACAATTTTATTCTATCTTCACACACACACACACACACATATAAATAATATATTAACTTGCAAAATAGGTTCTATAATTACCAAACTTTTTAGTTATAAAGCAATACTAAATTGTTAGTAATAATTTATGATTTATAGTATATGATTTTTTATACTTGAAAAATTTAGATTCATCAAGTGATCATGGGGAAAGGAAGGAAAATTCCCTACCGTCACCAGAACAGCTATGTCCAAAACCAGTTTTTCCTCTCCGCGGTATTCTTGCATCATTCATCACGTGAAATATATTTCGTTGTGCGTGGATGTAGCATTTAGCAATTTTACAGCATGTAGTGTATATAGCCATTTTATATTTTTTTCTCTACTTCAAATTAATATTTTTTTGGTGTTTTTAGATCAATTTGATGCGCTGATATCAAAAATATTTTTCAAAAAATAAAAAAATATTATTTTAATGCATTTTCAAGTAAAAAGCATTTGGAAAAGCAACTGTAACCATACTCCCAAACACAACAACCAAACATTTTATACATATTTTTTGCTACACATAAACTTCAACCAAATTTTTACCAAACACATATCTGTGGAGATTTGTCTAGATTTTATTTATAATAACAATACCACACCACTATTCTTAGTGGAAGCACCATTAGTGGTTAGTGCCACAATTAGTGGCATGTTTCAAGGCTCTCCTTTCTGCTCTCCTTCCTCCTATAAATGGAGACAATTGGTTGCAAGTGAGTGAAGTGCAAGTGAAGAGGTGTGTGCAAGTGTGCAAAAGAAAATAATGCAACTGTGAGAGTGAAAGAGTGCAGATTTGAAAGAAACACCGAGTGTAAGAGTGAAACACTGGGTTTTGTGGGATTGTACTGGGTTGAGTTGAGTGTTTGTATCATTCCTCCAATAATATACAATCTGCTGCCTCCGTGGACGTACCCGGTTTTGGGGAACCACGTAAATCTGTTTGTTTGTGTTTTATTTGTGTTTGCTTTCATTCCAGTATGCACTACAAATTGGTATCAGAGAATTAGGAAAGCTTAAACACAGAAAAAACACGTTTTTCAGCTCTCTGTTCAAAGTTGCAGAATTTTCAAAGTTCTCAGATCTTGATTTTGACCAGCTGCGGAGATTCCTCTCATCGATACGAGTCCGGCGATATAAAGATCGTCGAAATCGGAGTTGAAACGAGCCCTGTAGAGCTCGCCGAAGTTTCGCCGGAAATCTGCCGGAAAAACAGTCAGTGCCGGAATTCTCGCCTGAGAAAACAGCCATGTCATCCGACACGTAGGCGCTGAGTCATCATCCACGTCATCAATAGAGGGTCCACATCGCCATGTCAGCAGACATGTCATCTAACAGTAACAGAATATTCTCTTGACAGAATAAGAATATTCCGTTACCAGTAAGAGAATATTCCCGTGACAGAATATTCTTTATCAGAGACAGAATATTCCTTCCCTGAGTCAACTCGGTCAGATTGGTTTTTTGGCCAACTCAATGATTTTTTGACCCGTTTTTGGCCGAGTCAAGTTGGTTCCTAGCATTTTCAACCATTTCGGACGCAACCGTGGTGTCTGTTTTGTTAAACAGCATACCGAACTTATTGTTTTGGCACTTTTGAGCATAAAAGTGTGTGTTTTAACAAGTTCAGGATTCTATTTGCAATCCAAAAATGTCCTAATGGCTGATATTCCAGAAGAAAAATCAGTGGGGAATGCTAGTATACCTCCACAATACATCCCGGTTTCGAATACCAAATTTGAGGTGGAGAAGTTTGATGGGAAAGGTAATTTTGGCATGTGGAAATGTGAAGTCATGGATATGCTTGTCCAAATGAATTTGGATTTCACTCTAGAAGATAAACCAGAGGATCTGGATGATAAAAGCTGGGAAAGGATAAATCGGTTGGCTTGCAGTTCCATCCGACTTTGTCTTGTAAAGGATCAGAAGTACGCCTTTTCAGAACAAAACTCTGCAAAGGAATTATGGCAAGCACTGGAGGACAAGTTTATGAAGAAGAGTATAGAGAATCGTCTCTACTTGAAGAAAAGGATCTTCCGTTTTCAGCACAAGAAAGGTACTTCTATGAATGAGCATCTGAATGATTTCAATAAAATGATAGCTGATTTGAAGAATTTAGATGTGGAAATTGATGATGAAGATAAAGCTCTACTGTTATTAAATTCACTGCCTGACACATATGAACATCTTGTCACCACTTTACTATATGGTAAAGAAAAGATTAAATTCATTGATGTGTCCAATGCTTTGGTGAACAATGAGTATCAGAAGAAGGACCAGATTGTTCACAAGGAGTCAACATCAGAAGCATTGACTGTTAGAGGCAGAACAAACCCCAGAAGATTTCGAGGGCGAGGGAGATCTTGCTCAAAATCCAGAGGAGAATCATCAAACAAACGATATCTTGCAAAAGATGAGTGTGCCTTTTGTCACAAAAAAGGGCACTGGAAGAAAGATTGTCCAATTAAGGGCAACAAGGAAAAAGATGAACCAACTGTGAACGTTGTACGAGATGAGGATGAACGAGACTCTGCATTCATGGTCTCATCACCAGAAAACCATTCTGGTGAATGGATTCTTGATTCTGCATGTTCCTATCACATGTGCCCTAACAAGCACTTATTCTCAAGACTCGAGGAGTTCGATGGAGGAGTTGTGTTGATGGGTAATGATGATGTTAGTGAGATCAAAGGGATTGGGACTATCCATCTGAAGATGCATAATGGGGTAGTCAAGACACTAACAGATGTACGGTATGTACCTGATTTGAAGAAAAATCTCTTCTCACTTGGAGTCCTAGAATCTAGTGGTTATAAGATTATCATGCATGGTGGAGTCTTGAGAGCAATCTGTGGTGCATTAGTTGTCTTAAGAGGCACGAGGAAAGGAAACTTATATTTCCTGGATGGATCTACAGTTACTGGTACAACAACTGTCTCTAAAAGTATAGAAGATGATGAAGCAGATAATTCCAGACTTTGGCACATGCGCTTAGGGCATGCTGGTGAAAAGGCTTTGCAAGGATTAGTCAAGCAAGGTCTATTAAAAGCCGTCAAGACTAGGAAGCATGGGTTCTGTGAGCATTGTGTTCTTGGAAAACAGACAAGGGTTAAGTTTGGCACTGCGGTATACAACACAAAAGGGATCCTAGATTATGTTCACACAGACGTATGGGGACCTTCAAAGAATGAATCTCTTGGAGGTAATCGTTGGTTTGTTACTTTTATTGATGATTTCTCAAGACGAGTATGGGTGTACATGATGAAACACAAGGATGAGGTTCTTGATATCTTTCTGAAATGGAAGAAAATGGTGGAGACTCAAACTGGAAGGAGAGTTAAGACTCTTCGGTCAGATAATGGTGGTGAGTACACTTCAGATCCTTTCTTTGAAGTTTGTCAGAATGAAGGGATCAAACGACATTTTACTGTTCGCAAAACACCACAATAGAATGGAGTAGCAGAACGCATGAACCGCACATTGGTGGAGAAAGTCCGATGTATCCTATCACATTCGGGACTAAGCAAAGTGTTCTGGGGCGAGGCATTGAGCTATGCTTGTCATATTGTTAACCGGTTACCTTCAGCAGCATTAAATGGAAGAACCCCCTTGGAGGTATGGTCAGGCTCTCCTGTAAATGATTATGACTCTATGCATATATTTGGTTGCTCGGCATATTATCATGTTACTAAGTCCAAGCTAGATCCTAGAGCCAAGAAAACTATATTTTTAGGCTTTAGTGGAGGAGTGAAAGGTTACAGACTCTGGTGCTCTGAATCAAAGAAAGTGATTTTGAGTAAAGATGTCACTTTTGATGAGTCTAGCATGTTACAATAAGAGAAATCACAGGAGAAGGAAAAATAGTCTGGTGATGCACAACAGGTGGAGTTGGAGACTTTAGTCATTCCTATCAAGACTGTTCAGACAATCCCTACTGAAGGATATTCAGATGAAAGTTCAGATGAAAAGGATGCAACAACTCCAGCAACCACACAACAAGAATCCATTGCAACGAGTAAACCAAAAAGGGTTATCAAGAAACCTGTTCGGTATTGTAACATGGTGGCTTATGCACTTCCGGTGATTGATGATGGAATCCCCTACACCTACAAAGAAGCAGTACAGAGTGTAGAAAGTGCAAAATGGAAAGAGGCAATGAATGAAGAGATGAAATCTCTCCACAAGAATCAGACTTGGGATTTGGTACAACTCCCTAAGGGAAAGAAGACAATTGGTTGCAAGTGGGTATATGCCAAGAAGGAAGGTAATCCTGGAAAAGACAACATCCGATTCAAAGCAAGATTGGTAGCAAAAGGCTATGCTCAGAAGGAGGGGATAGATTATAATGAGGTATTCTCTCCAGTTGTTAAGCATTCATCAATCCGTATTCTGTTAGCCTTGGTTGCACAGTTTGATTTGGAGTTAGCCCAACTTGATGTGAAAACTGTCTTCCTACATGGAGATTTGAAAGAGGAAATTTACATGTCTCAGCCAGATGGTTTCAAAGTCACTGGGAAAAAGAATTGGGCTTGTAAACTGAAGAAGTCATTGTATGGATTGAAATAATCTCCTCGCCAGTGGTATAAGCGATTTGATAAGTTCATGGCAGAACATGGATACACACGGAGTCAGTTTGATCACTGTGTATATTTTCGCAAACTTCTTGATGGTTCTTTCATCTATTTGCTCTTATATGTGGATGATATGTTGATCGCATTGAAGAGCAAGGTGGAGATTGATAGACTGAAAGCTCAACTGAGAACTGAGTTTGAAATGAAGGACCTTGGAGAAGCTAAGAAGATTTTTGGCATGGAGATTCAGAGAGAAAGAAGAAAAGGCACAGTCTGTTTGACACATACCCAATACTTGAAGAAAATTCTACAGAGATTTGGGGTAGATGGTAAGATCAAGCCTGTAAGCACACATTTAGCTCCTCATTTTAAGCTAAGTGCTTCAATGTCTCCACGCACAGAAGAAGAGCGCAAGCATATGGCTCAAATTCTGTATGCAAATGCAGTTGGTGCATTAATGTATGCAATGGTTTGTACGAGACCAGATATTTCACATGCTGTCAGTATGGTGAGCAGATATATGCATGATCCGGGAAAGGGTCACTGGCAGGCAGTTAAGTGGATTCTACGATACATTCATGGCACAACTGATATTGGTTTGAAGTTTGAGAGGGATGATAGACTCGGACAAAATTTAGTTGGTTATGTGGATTCGGACTATGTTGGTGACTTAGACAAGCGTCGTTCCACAACAGGCTATGTGTTTACACTTGCTAAAGGGCCTGTAAGTTGAAGGTCAACGTTACAATCAACAGTAGCTTTGTCAACAACTGAGGCAGAGTACATGACAGTAACAGAAGCTTTCAAGGAAGCTATTTGGTTACATGGGTTGATTGAAGATTTGGGAATGGTTTAAGAGTACGTGGATGTCCATTGTGATAGTCAAAGTGCTATTTGTCTTGCAAAGAATCAGGTTCATCATTCCTGCACCAAGCACATTGATGTTTGATTTCATTTTGTTCGAGAAATTATGGATGAAGGGGATATTCTGCTATAGAAGATTGGTACCGCATATAATCCAGCTGACATGCTCACAAAATATGTCTCAAGGATCAAGTTCCAACATTGTTTGGACTTGGTCAACATCTCTCGGTGTTGAGCACCTTCAGGGTGCAGCGCCATATGGCGCATTAGAGGCAGCATTGATTGATCACGAGGATTGGATGGAAAAATCTTGCCAAGGTGGAGATTTGTGGAGATTTGTCTAAATTTTATTGATAATAACAATACCCCACCATTATGCTTAGTGGAAGCACCATTAGTGGTTAGTGCCACAATTAGTGGCATGTTTCAAGGCTCTCTTTTCTGCTCTCCTTCCTCCTATAAATGGAGACAATTGGTTGCAAGTGAGTGAAGTGCAAGTGAAGAGGTGTGTGCAAGTGTGCAAAAGAAAATAATGCAACTGTGAGAGTGAAAGAGTGCAGATTTAAGAGAAGCACCGAGTGTAAGAGTGAAACACTGGGTTTTGTGGGATTGTACTGGGTTGAGTTGAGTGTTTGTATCATTCCTCCAATAATATACAATCTGCTGCCTCCGTGGACGTACCCGGTTTTGGGGAACAACGTAAATTTGTTTGTTTGTGTTTTATTTGTGTTTGTTTTCGGTCCAGTATGCACTACAATATCTAAATCCAACTAATCACAACTAACCGTACTTTTTTAAAACTAGTTTCAAACCACAACCATAAAAACTACCTAAAAAACAAACACACTACGGCTCATTCCCAACACACTACCACTCATATGAGTTGGTTTGATCAATTTTAGATACTAGAGCTATGATTAAAAAAAAATAAGTTTAGATAAATCATGTTTAGTTGTAGTTGGTTTAATTTAGATATGTGTTTGATAAAAACTATGGTTGAAGTAGATATATAGTAAAAAATATATGTAAGGTATTTCGATAAAATTATGGTTTATATTGATGTTGCTAATGATATTACCAAAAAGAACATGTAATTATTTTTTAATTTTCAATTACATTAATTTGCATTTCATTAATACAAAATTTTACAAATATCCACACAAATTACAATATAGTTTTTATTGTCTCATTAAACTTGTTGCAATGACATACCGAATAAAATCCATACGCAAAGGCCTATTTGTTTCCATGAGTTTATAACCATGGAAATACATCGATTGAAAAATCATCGGGAACAAAATCAAGATGACGATCAAATTCTCTAAATGCAATATTTTCCTGAGACTTTCTTCTAATATAATTATATAGTGTTATTGGAGCCACTGCAATCTGAATTTGCACTTTAATTTATAAAGAAATTATAATATATTTTTTAAAATTCTTCACCTTTTCTTCCCCATTTTAAATATACATTCGATGACAGAATGTACTAAACGGGTGAGCATGATTGCAAATTACTTCTTGTGCTCGTGGTTTTCTTTTCTATAGGCTTACATTGTGTTGCGATTATGAAAAAGTTTGAGAATGCTGTATAGATGTAGGTAGCTTTGGTTAATTTCTCTCGAAGTTTAGAGCTTGAAGAAGGAGTTGACTTTTTACTTTTTTTCTTACAAATAGCAAGAAGGAGACCACCATAGATTTTTTGGTAACTCCGAGCAAACCACCGAAAAACGTTAAGAATATTTATGAACCCCAGCTAAAAAAACAAACACGTAGAGAATCTAGAGATGGCTGCATAATAGCTGCGTTTTGAACTTAATTTTTTGTATGGGCCCCGCAGCACAGAAATCAATTTATTTAGGAACCAAACAGATTGTTAGCTGAGGTTTTGACCGTTAACGTGAAAGCTACCCTAAAATACAAACACAGTCGAAAGAGGACCAGTTGTCGTTTCGCTGAATTTTTCTAAGGCGTGTGAGGCCACACGTGTCAACACAAAGCCCTATTTATCCCGATATTGACTTTTTTTTTTAATCTAAAAATGAATCTCAGACAAACAGTAATTTAATCTGGGAGAGGATCCGTCCAGTAACATAATTCAGAGATGACAATGAAGATCCATGCATTTTACATTTTTACCTCTAGGTAAGTGTCTTAACCTCTATTTGTGTCTCTTATAATTTCTTTCATCATCAATTTCTATTATATAAAACTTTATATAATCTATTAAAATAACAAATATATAGTTTACATATATCAAACAAAATTAAGAAAAAAAACTATATAAATTATTTTAAATATATATTAAAGATTACAAATATCATACATTATTTATATATATAAATCTGATTACGAAAGCCCATCAATGTTCTTATGAACAATTCTCATCTCTCTTTGTGATTGCTTTCTAAGAATATATTTCTAAGCATTTAGAAATTTTCCTTAAGACATGATTTGAAAATGTAGTTGTATCCGTGTTTTTAAAAAGTTTTAATTTTTTTTATTAAAAATTAATTTATGTTTTGGATTGTTTTGATGTGCTGATCTTAAAAATAATTTTTTAAAAATAAAAAAAATATAATTTTAATGTATTTTGACATGAAAAACACTTTAAAAAATAACCACAACTACACTCCCAAAGAAGCACTAAAATTACTTGCCTGCCACATTGTATATAAACAATTTTTGTGCTTCAATGACCGAATTTATGTCATTAATATAAAAAAAGACATCACTCTCGTAATGTATTTGGGAACTCAGTGCAAATCACGTTTTCAAAAAATTCAATTTTTTTGTTAAAATTTAATATGGTTTGTATGTTTTGGATCGTTTTGATGTGTTGATATAAAAAATAATTTTTAAAAAATAAAAAAAATTATTGGCATATATTTTGACACAAAACATTATTTAAAAAGCAACCGCTACTACACTACCACACCCATTCTCAATCTGTCTCGTCTTCTCCAGCCCTCACCTCTCTCTCTTCGGTCCCAAGTTGCAGCTCTCAAGCCTCTTTGAAAGCATGACCTTCCAGTCAAGTTCTAACTTAAAACAAAAATCACATGGATAACAGAAATGAAAGCTTGGACAAGAAATAAAATTCTAAAAAGAGGAAGGAAGTGGATTTAAACATTAATATTAATAAAAGAGCTATTATTCTATTATACAATAACCCATGATAAATTACTTTGCTGTAATATGCATGCAATTAATATGCATCCACACCCCTCTCCTGTCCAAGGTTTTAGCACCTGCCTGGGATATGTTGGGTTCGATCCCATTACGGTTGGATTGGAATTATTCCAAATTAACTCAATGAAAGTCATAAAGACAGGTATTTGTCCTGCCGACGTGCTCTTATTCTGGTACATAACGAGAACACATTTTTTTATTATTATTTTTCAATAAAATTGATTGCTTTCCCGAAAGGAAAAAAAAAAGAAGAAACCATTATTTTTTTTACGACATTATTTGGTATTGTGATAGTTCTTGATTTTTGTTTGAAAATATAACAAAATCATATATTTTTTAAAATTTTTAAAATTTATTTTTAATAACAGCATATCAAAACGATTTGAAAAAATATATAAAAAAATTAAATAAAAAATAAATATTTTTTTTTTAATTTTTTTCAAGAACACTTCTGAAACACAAAAAAAAGGGCTCTTAGACTTGTTACAAAACGCACATACATTTTCCATCACGATAATAATAATTTAATGAATAATAATATGACTACCAAAAAATTATTAGATACAAACGGAAATACTGATGGAAAAAAATCATTAGTAAATTATGGTGATATTTACCGACAGAACATGACGTCGCTATTTCTGTTGTTATTCATGGAAAACATTATAGGTGAAAATCAAGGAATAAAGAAAAATTGGACAGGTATTCCCTTATTGTTTCCATTGAAAAATATGATGTGTCAATATTATAGACGAAATCACCGATGAAAACTAATTGTCACTAATATTCATCAATCAATCTATCAGTAATATTTAAATTATAACCTGCTAGATGACCCACCCTCTCCCCCTCCCCTATTTCTTCTTCATTTTCTTCTTTTTTATTCTGCAAAAAAATCACCCCCCCTCATTTTGTAACAAATCAAGCTCACATCATAAAAAATCTGGTCACCCCAACACTCAGTCCGTTAGTATCCCTGTCTGGTTTAATTTTGTTTTGAAGATTTGTCATATCAAGTAATCAAACCTATCCATTTTTTTTATTGTAACTCATTTTTTATGTTATTTGTTTTGGTATTTTTATGTAGTATATGTAGTTTGTTTGTGTATTTACTTATTTTACAGCTTTTTTCTATAGCAATTTGTTGTATGAATAAATGGTTTATACATGTTAAGGTTTGTTCAAGATTTAAAAAATTGTATTTGTTTGTCATTTGATGGCATTATATTTGATTTTGTAACTTAAGATGTTTTATAATAAAGTAAATAGAGGGTTATTTAATGGGTACATCTCACATTTTATCATTTTATTGTTGAATTAAAATTTTAGGTAAATTTAGAGGAATCTGTTTTTTTTATTGATAATCATTAAAGTGTATTATTAAAATATATTGAATAATTTTGAATTCAACTAATGATGGCTATTTAATTGGGTACCGATAATTTATCTAGTTCACATTATTAATTAATATATATGGTCATCAATATTCTATATAGGTTTCATATAAGTAATGGATAATTATTCTTGAATGTATCGAGTTTCACCTGAAGGGTTATGCAAGATAGATTATTGTAATGGAGTTGAGGATCTTATTAATTACACACTATCTAATAAAAAAAATATTAGTAGATGCAGATTTAATGTCCATGTAAGAGGTGTAATAATAAAAAGTTTTTTTAATCCAAATGTTGTTATGATACATCTTCTACAAAAATGGTTCATAGATAAATACTTATATTGGTTTACATGCGGAAAACTTTGTGTTCCTTATGAGTCCATGGCAAAAAGGATGGTTGAAACAATTTCTAGTTTTAACAATATGCGTGAAGTAGTAGATAATAATAATAATCATTATAGGAGTATGGTTATGGAGGCAATAAAAATAAATTAGGGTTATGCATGTGAATGTTCACTTGTAGATGAAGAATCAAATGCAGAAACAACTAGGTTTTTTAAGCTTTTAAAAGATCCCAACAAACCATTATGGAATGGGTGCACAAATCACAATAAATTATTGGTTGTTGCATATGTGTTCACCATCAAGTTAGATCATAAGCTGAATAAGGTCGTTACAACAGAATCATTGAATGAATGAGAAGCATTTTACCTGAAGGCAATAGGCTGAAATAGAACTTTTATGCTGCTAAATCCATGATGAAACCGTTTGGCCTAGGATACTAGAAAATTGACATGTGTCCTAACTTCTGCATATTGTACTACCGTGAAAATGCATATTTGACCGAGTGAAAAACTTGTGGGCATACTCAGTATAAACTTAAAATTGGCAGGGGAATGCCTTTTGTCGCACATAGAAAACTAGGATATTTTCTAATCACTACTAGATTGCAAAGGTTATTCATGTCTATAAATAATACTACACACATGACATGACATCATTTATATAATATGATGGATACAGTCATGATGCACTCTTTTGATGGTGAAGCCTAGAAGCAATTTAATATGGTGTATCCTTAATTTTCAATGGAACCACAAGACTTACGTGTTAGGTTTTGTGCATATAAATTCATTCCATTCTGGTCATTTGTTGCACCTGATTCTTGTTGGTCGGTGATACTTATGGTTTATAACTTGCCACTAGGGATGTGTATAAGACTAGAGTTCATGTTCTTATCTATGATCATACCCAGTCCTAATAGTCCAAGTAGGAATATAAATGTTTGTCTTTAACCGTTGATTGATAAGTTAAATCAGTTGAGGTCTTTTAAGACTTTGATGTATGATGTCTCAAGTAAACAAAATTTTTAGATGAGGCAACTTTGATATGAACTATCAATGATTTTCCTGTGTATGAGATGGTTTCTTTGATATGGACTATCAATGATTTTCCTGTGTATAAGATGGTTTCTAGTTGAAGTACGTATGGAGAATTAGCATGTCTATGATGTATAGAAAATAACAAGGCCATCACTTTAACAAATGATGATAATTTTTCCTTTTATTGCTACCAGAGGTTCTTGCCAACCAATAACAAGTACAAAAAAAAATGACTTTTTTGTAGGTGAAGTTGAAAAGGATGTTGCATTCTGATACTGTTGGATGAAGAACTATATAATATGGTCTCATAATACGAAGTCATTGTGTTTGGTTTTCCAGACTGCAAGAAGAAGTTTAATAGTTTTGGTGTGACCCATAATTAGATAAAGCGAAGTATTTTTAGGGAGCTTCTTTATTGGAAGACTAATCTTCTCCGCCATAATTTGGATTGCATGCATATAAAAAAGATCGTGTTTGGAAATATTTTTAACACGATGATAGACATGAAAGGGAAGACAAAAGATAATATAAAGGCTAGAATGAGTATACCTTTGTTTTTTCATCGTAAGAATATATAGTTGGTTTACAAGGGGCAATGAGTCGCAAAGCCCAAAGCCAGCTTCACCTTAGACAATAATACATTGTTACTTGTCTACCAATGACTTAAGAGTTTGTGTTTTCTTGATGGACATGTTTCAAACATTCTAGATTAGTGAATTTGAAGGATGATAAATTATATTAAATAAAGAGTAATGAGTACCATATATTTATACGAACATTCTTTCCACTTGTTTACTGAGATTTATTACTAAAAGGAATATAAGATGCACTCACGGAGATTAATCACTTTTTTAGAGATATATGCTCTAACAAGTTACATATCAACACATGAAGAAGCTTAAAATGAATATCGCCAAAATAATTTACAAATTTGAGATGATATTCCTTCCATCATTCTTTAACTCAATGGAGAATCTACCTATACATTTACCATTTAAGGCAAAAGTTAAAGGCCCTGTCTAGTATAGATGGATGTATCCATTTGAGAGATTATGGATTACACATACATTCTAATTATTTTTTATTTTCTTTATTTTTTTAATTTAAGACATTCATTTAACTCTATGCAAATATTTGTTCAACCTTAAAAAAAAAGTTAAAAACAAGGTCCATTTTAAGGTTTCAATATATAAGACTTATATTGTTGAAGAGATCTCAATATTTATCTCGTACTATTTTTTAGCCTCACTTAAGAACAGGAATCAACAGTGTTCCAATACATGATGATGGTAGAGAAGAGGAAATTTATCAATATTTTCCCTTCCTGGATGACCTTTATCGAAAAATATAATGAGGGGAAGATAATTGGTAGAAATCGAATTCAAACATGCTTATAATTATGTGTTATTTAACTACAATAAATTAAGACCTTTTATATAGTAAGTACAATATTTATATATGATTTTTAAGTAATTTTTTCTTATACTCTCGTAAACTGATAGGTTGAATAATTATTCGTATGAAACATCGTTAATTTTTACTATCCTAAAATTCGCATCTGACTGAATATTAAATTTTTCAATTTCATGATGAATAATTTATCACATGGTTCAAAATACAAGTAAAGAATATTTAATAATTATTAACTCTTATGGTACTTAATTTCATCACACCTTTCTCTTTAACTGTTAATAGTTGTAATCTTGTACCAAGTTTATCAAATGAGAGACAATTCTAGTGGTAGTTTGAATGTACTATGTCAGGGCCCTGAAAACAAAGGTTAAGTGATGTAACAAGCATTTTATCAATGAATATGTCTTTTATATTGAAGAGTATAGTCAGCGTAGAAAGACCTATAATAATGGAGTTTGTGTTACGAGATCCATTTCAAATGAGTTAGAAGATGTGATTGAAATGAAATATCATAGCTAGCATAATAGTCTTTTTATTCAAATGTTATTAGTATGATACCACCGATAGAGGAATAGGAGTAGATCATCACCATGATTTATGTCATAATCCATTTTTGGGATATTCCCTAAAATTTCATATTTTTTATTTTCAAAATAAATACCATAAAAATCAAAAAAATAAAATAAATGCTGGTGATGTGGAGGCAGGAAATGAAAGATTTCAAAAATATATAAAAATCAAACTGCAATTTTTTAGGAATTTCAATGTCTAATTGTACCCCATTATGCCAAAAAAGGAGAAACAATGCAAATTCAAAGTCAAATTAAATGATTATTGAAAAAATTTGCATAAAAAATTAAGTCTAAGAACATAATTAAATTTTTAATAGGCCAATTTGATTTAATTATGGGTCAAATTAAAGTTTGATTATATTTGAGAATTAATTTGGGTCCAATTAAAGGATTTAATTAGATGCAAGGACTAAATTATACTTTAAATAGGTCATATTAATTTTATTAAGGGCTTAATTGGTGAAAAATTAAGATTGAGAGCCTAATTTGGGCTTAATTGAGAAGATTGAAATTTCAAAAGACCAAATTTAATTTTTACCAAGTCAATTGATTGAAATCAGGGGCAAAATTGCAAGAAAATCAAAGTTTTGGGGTCAATTAAAGGCCAAATTGAAGGAATTCATAACCAAAGATCATTTTACAAAAGTCAAAAAACTATAGGGGTAAATGGATTGAATCCAGGGGTGAAATTGAAGATATTGACAGTTTAATGGTCAATTAGGAGCTAAATTGAAGAAATCCGAGACCGATAACTAAAATGAAAAAGGCGCGCACATTGGAGGCTGATATTGTACTTCGTTAGGGGCTAAATTGTATTAAATCAAAATTTTATGGTCAATTAGGGGTGTAATTAAAATAAATTAAAAGGTGGAGGACTAAATTGAACTTGAGCAATAAACTAGATGATACTATTCATTATCTTCTTTATTATTACCCGAAAAAGTTGTCCAAATGGCTGCTTTTCAAGGTTATTTAATGCTTTATATCTCCATAAAATTTGACAAAACTTGAACCAAAATGATCACTTGATACCCCTCTACACCCCGATATGGTCCGTTCGGGCCGATTGACACCACGACGGTTGCGATGCCAACTTAAATTGACCAGCTCAGGTAGCCTTAAACTGTAAGATTTGACAGTTCATAGTACCTACTTTGAATCAATAGTTGGGATCCTTTCCAGTCGAATTAATGGTCACAATTTATCCCCAATGAAGACAAGATTACTCTCTTTCATCCTCTATAAATAGATTTGGATTTCATGACCTAAGCATAGAGAAATCAGAGTGCAAAGTTAGCAAAAAACCATTTTTTTCCTAGATTTTGTCTTCTCCTCCGCCGGCCACACTCTCCCCCTCTTTTTCTCCACCTCTAGTGACACCACCACCACCGATCATCATGCACGATCTTCCCTGCAACACTAGGAATGCCGCTAACCTTTCTTCTCTCCTGTCCAAGCAAACCAACCTGTAGTTTTTCTCCCCCAAACACCTCACCTAGGCCACTGCATGTAGTAACCATGGTTTATTTTTTCGCCTTTAGGTAGGCTGGATCTATGCCGGCCCAACCCACGCAAAAAAAGAGCCCAAACTTGTTTGATCGCCAATCGGCCCAACCTGGTTGTGCTCGGCCCAGATGGTTGGGTTGGCCCAACCCGTATATTTTATAATAATATAATTATAATAGTATATTATAATATAATATTTTATATTATATAAAAATATATTAAAAAATCCAAAATAAAAAATCCTTCAAAAATATTTGTAATTTTCTTGCATGTTTTTCTATCAATTTCGCTTAATATTGAGTTGTATTTTTACATTGTAAGATACAAACCTCATATTAAAATACCAGATTTTCTCCGAAATATTTCTAAAAACAAATTCAAAACTTTTAAATTAATTTCCCTTTTTTTAAAAAAATATATTTTATTTTCACATATACGGTCAAATCCTAGAAAGTTTTCTAATCATATTTCTCATAAAAAAACAAAAAAAAAATTGCATCTTTCTCATCTTTTGAAAAGAAAAAAAATGGATATCGTAACCAGATTATGATTGTCCATTAGAATTTGGCCAAAATATCAAAATCCCTTTACGGATTTGTTTTTATATTAGTGTTTAGATGTAAACTTTAATATTTAAAGGATGTAAAACTACAAAATATAGTACACCTTCAGGTGTTAAAGATATAAAATGTAAAAGGAATACGATGTTAAAATTTGAACTTTAGAATGGTTAAGATTAAACTCGATGAGGTAGAGACTCTCTCACGAAGGGATATCTGCATTAGACCTTAGAAAAAGACCAACAAATAGAAGCCTAACATAGAAAAAAAATCAAACAATAATGTAGCTTATCTTAGGTAGGGTGCACTGAGGGTAATGCATCTTTCCCTTGCACAACTAGTTCCTTACTCAGACTCTCACAGACCATAGGTTCCTAGTAACCATAATACTAGGTGGTTATTCCTGAACCTTAATCATAATCTTATGATTAAACCCAAACCCATTTCCTTTCCCAACAACCATACCTCATTAAGAGGCACAAATAGCTCACCACCGCCCCGGCATCACGTTGTGACAGTTTGGTCAAAATTAATATAAAGACTAGACTTCATAACATTGATGATGTCTTTATTTTTATCATGCAATGCCAATAAGTTTATTACATCTACACTCATTTTTTTTATTTTATAAATGATCGTTCTAGGTTTGATTGATTATCCATTGTGAAAACCAAACCCCGAGGTTGTGTCTAAGTTGTTCATAATGGTAATGATGTAGTAACTATGAGACACGATGTCTTTCAGTTTGATGAGTTAATTGATCCATATCGAGCAGCTTTGTCTACGACTTAGAAGAAAATTCAAATTTTCATGTAGCTATTAATATTTTTGTTGACGTTGAGGAGTTAAATGATATATATCGAGAACCAGTGGACATACAAAAGTTGATGAAGATGATGAGATCAATGAGCTTCAATTTAATGAAGAAGATTATGATGAACATGACAATGATGAAATTGAAGAAGAAAAAGAAAAAGAAGAAGAAAAGGAAAAAGACAATTCTGATTAAAAATATTTTGAACTGATTTTATATGTATAACATCAATGTGTAATGAAATTGATTTTAATGTAATCTTTTTACATGTTGTTACTTTATAATGAATTGTGTATTGACATTAACAGAATTGGAATGTTTATTATTGTAATATTATTATTATATTATTAAACATATATGAAATGCAAAATATTAAGGAAAAAGTTATTGTTTTATACCGATGAAACTACAAATAAAATATGAAATACCAACTAATAGACTAAATCCCTCAAAGAATTCTAGAGAGTTGGAAAAAAATCATAAGACTTTGCCACTAACAATTACAAACAAAATTATCGATAAACTAAGTTCCTCGGAAAGTTCCAGAGAGTTGAAAACAATTACAGGATTTTGTCACTAATAATTGCAGACATAATTATCGATGGATTAAGTTTCTCGCAGAGTTCTAGAGAGTTGGAAAAAATTATAAGACTTTTCCATTAAAAACTATATACAAAATTACCAATGACAGAAGTCCCTTGAAAAGTTCCGTAGTTTTGTGTCATAACATGATTTTTTTTTACCTTATTTTATCAACAGTTTTTAAAAACATCTAAAAAATAGCCAAACAAAACAATAAAAAATCCAAAAAATATATTTTTAATGTATTTGCAGCATTTTTGGCATCTTTAACATCTTTTCAAAAGAATTCAAAATTCAAAGATTTACTTTCAATACGTTCAACTATTAACGCGCCTATTTCAAAGTCATTGTTTATTTTTCTCATTAAGTTAACGTTGACATTACCTTTTTCAAAATATCAATATATATACACACACACACAAATAGGAGAGAAAAATCTCAGATGAAGGTATTCTTATTACTTTTGATGAAACATAGATTTTACTTTCTCTTTTTTTTATGTCTGTCTTTTTTTTCAAAATGAATCACAAGAATAATGGATAGGATATCACTACTTACACCACAAATACTATAGAATTTTCTCTCCACTGCTATTGCAATTCCATGTTATTATTATTATTACATTAGTATTGGAAAAAAGAATATTAGTGTTAGTTAACAGCTAATTATTCAAGGGCAAGTGAAACAAATTTTTCAAATCTATTTTTTTAAGTGGTTTGAATCATGATTGTTAGTAGAGAAACAAAAGGAAGAACTCCAATTGAACTTCTAATTGTGTGCAAAGGAAATTATGTGAATGAAATGAAAGGGGTAGAAAAAAAGTGAAATTGAGCTTGCTCATTGTATGCATTATGGATCAAAATTATAAATGTTGGTAATGGGTCGAGGAGAAACTTAATCGCACAAATTGAAAATTAGAGGACCAAATTAAACCAAATGGAAATGGTTGAGAACTCAATTACATTAACAAAGGGTCTAGTCGAAGAACAAAATGAGAATTTATGACCAAATTGAAGAAAGATATTGAAGATTTGAGCAGACTTGCAAAATAATTAAGTTCGAGAACTTAATTGAGCTTTTTATGGTCTGATTGATCTAATTAAAAATTTAATTAAAGCATAAGTTTGAAATCAATTTGGCTAAAACTAGAATTAATAAAGTTCAAGGACTTAAGTAAACTTTTTATAAGTTTAATTGACTTAATTAAGAACTAAATTAAAGCAAAATTATGTTTGAAAGTTAATTTGACCAAAATTGGAAAAATTAATTAAGTTCAAGAACTTAAATAAACTTTTAATTAGTTTAACTAACTTAATCAATGACTTAAATAAAGCAAAATTCAGTTTGAAAGTCAATTTGGCCAAAATCAAAAGAATTAATTAAGTTTAAGGACTTAATTAAATTTTTAATGAGTTTAATTGACTTAATTAAGGATTTAATTGAAGCAAAATTAAGTTTAAAAGTTAATTTGATAAAAATTAAAAGAATTAATTAAGTTCAAATACTTAATTAAACTTTTAATGGGTTTAACTGACTAAATTAAGGACTTAATTGAAGAAAAACTAAGCTTGGAAACCTGATTTGGGTAACATTGCAAGAACTGAAAGTTTTAGGGACCAATTTTTAATCCTTTTACATTAAGTGACCAAATCAAGAGTTTAATTGTGAAGAAAATAAGGTTTGAAAGGCCATTTGAGGATAAAATTGAAAATGTCCAAGACCATGTTGAAAAGGTGTTAAAGTCAGAGGATCCGATTGAAACACTCCTGCACTTGAGATAAGACATCAATCTTTTGATCGTGTCACTTAGTCTCCGCCAGCTTTAGATATTTGTGTTGATCTCTTCAGCTACTCTCTCCCATAACAAACCATACCCGTCAGGTTTACTGCTCTAGTGGTTTTCCGATAGCACCACATGGTGTTGCGTCCTCGACAGCATAGGTCTGCTAACCTGAGCTCCGTTTCTGCCTCTTCGATGCCTCCACACTCATGAGTAACATGTTCCTCTTATCACAAACCTTTGAATTTCAAAGATGCTACCTAATTTTTGTGCTAGCAATCTACGATGAGATCTGAAATTATAGTTTTACATGCTAATAACACATGGTCCTTGGTTCTGTTTAAACCCTCTATGAATACTGTTGGTTGTCGTTGGGTTTACAAAATCAAGCGCTGGGTTGATGGTGATATTGATCGCCACAAGGCACGCTTAGTTGCGCGAGGGTTCACTCAATAGGAAGGTATCGACTGCTTAGAAATCTTCAGTACTGTTGTTAAACAGACTACTGTTTGGCTCGTCCTCGCTATTGTCGTATCTTATCATTGGCAGGTTCAGCAGCTTAATGTACATAATGCTTTTCTCAGTGGTTCCTTTTAGTAAGTTGTTTATATGCAACAACCCATGGGTTTTGTTGACCCTACTTTGCCAACTCATGTTTTTCGCCTTCACAAGTCTCTTTATGGTTTAAAACAAACTTTACGAGCTTGGTACACACGACTAAGTGACTTCCTTCATTCGATTGACCTTCGTGCTTCTAAGGTTGATACCTCCTTATTTATTCTGATTGTGAATCATGATATTTGTTATCTGCTTGTCTATGTAGATGACATTCTGCTCACTGGTAATAATTCTACTCTGATTCGCTACCTTATTAGTCTGCTAAGTTCAGAATTTAAACTTTGAGATCTGGGTAATGTTCATTATTTTTTAGGAATTGAGGTCGCTCCCGCTAGTATAGGGCTCATTCTTAGTCAACATAAATATGCTTTTGATATCTTTAGTCAGGCTGGTATGTCATCGTGCAAACATGTTGATACATTGGCTTCTACTTCCAAGATCAGCCTACAAACTAGTGATTTATACTCTAATCCCACTCGTTATCAGCAAATTATAGGTGCTCTCCAATATCTCACATTTACTAGAACAGACATTTGTTATGCTATCAACAAAGTCTGTCAATTTATGCATGCTCTTATTGAGAGCCATTGGGCTGCTGTCAAACATATTTTATGGTTTTTGAAAGGTACGTCTTCATTTGGTCTTCACCTTACTTGTGGCTCCTATTTATCACTGTATGGTTTTACTGATGCTGATTGGGTGGGGATTATTGATGATCGGAAGTCTACTGGTGGCCATATTATCTTTCTTGGCACCGCTCTCATTTCATGGAAATCTGATAAGCAACGCACTGTTGCTTGCTCATCCACTGAAGCAGAATATAAGATTTTAGTTGATGGTATTGTTGAGGTTCTTTGGCTTCATTATAAGCTTTTCGATTTATGCTTTTTTTCCAGTTTTGTTACCACCATTTGGTGCGATAATTTGGGTGCTACGTTTTGTTTGTTAATTTGGTGTTTCATGTACGTACAAAGCATGTTGTGTTGATTATCACTTTGTTCATGATCGAATAGCTAAAACTAAGATATAGATTCGCTTTATATCCTTCAAAGATCAATTGATTGATGTTCTTACTAGGCCGCTTCTTTACACTGCCTTTGTCTATTTACGGTCCAAGTTTCATGTGAGCAACTCACCTTCAACTTGATGGTATTATGGAATATGTTGTAATATAAAAATATTATACTTTTTTATATAAAGTTATCCTGTATAGTACATTACACAATAATTATTATTGTATGTTGTTCTAATCATATAAATAAAAAAAATGGCTACTCGATGTCATGCCTTCTAATTAATCATAAATCCTGTTCTAACTAATATCAAGAGATAGGATACACCCAGCTCATGGCCTTTAGACCTTTCCCATCATCCTATAAAACCCACACCAAAACCTTAACCAGGGGGGACGACCACAACCACACTGCCATTACATATTTCAAGCCATAACTTCCACTTTGAGAAACCTTTACACTTTCCAGCACCCTCTCCGGATCATTGAACACCAATGCAAACCACAGCCTCCATTGTCAGCCCCTAAAACACTTCACGCCATATATATTTAACTTCAGCAAGCCTCACTTGCGATTCCTTGGATGTCAGCTTCAAGGTTGCAACTTTATTAAAGTTGCTTTTTTTGGCTGCTAAGCTCATGGGGAAGACGCTCCAGACAGTTAGGAGGCATAAAAATCATTCAACATCCTCATTATAGAGATCTTCAAGTACACAAAGTTTACCACAAAGGATCCTGCTTTTATAACGCTTTAATTGCTAAAGCGAAGAAAAGTCCAGTGTTAGCAACAGGGAGAACAAGAAGTTGTTGTCATTACAGAGGAGAAAATTCATGATCTCCAGTACAGTCCTATGAGTTTAGCAAGGGTATCAAGCTCTTCTCCATTTTTCCATTCAAACCAGAAACAGACCTCGCCGTCGTTGAAGGACGAGACCCTCATAAGGTCTTTCACCCTCAAAAGTCATCATCTTTGGGGCAGCTACCATCGAGAATATATCTTCCAAGTTTCAATGACAGCGTTTGTAATGGCATGGCAGTGTTGGTTGAGATCCTGCAGGTACCACTCTTACCTTTTTATTCCTGCAAAAATGGCTAAGTTGTGCTTGCCCTATACTTGATCTTTAGTTAGTATGCTGCTTGACTCTTATAGAGACAATAGGCTCATAACTACGAGAAAGAATGGTAGAGAGATGGCAGTGCACATGACATGCGCCATTGTGTTCCTCTTAGCATTCCTGCCATAGTCTAATGTTGCCTTTCTTTTATTGCTGTTTTTCTTTTTTTAAAAAAATAAAAATACCAAACTTATACCATGTTTGAATATTAGGAAACAAAACAAGTGCTGGGCAAATTTCATCATTTTTGCCACTTTGATCTTATGCAAAGTTATCTCATGTCATGCTTGGTGTGACTTTGTTAGTGTCTCGTTCTTTTTTTTTAAAAAAAAAAAAAACAAAAGTTAAGGGAATTTTGTTTGTAAATCACCCATTCTGATCTTCTAATGACAAAGCATGCATTTGGTTTTTGTTTATAGATTAGACCTTCCAAACTGCTTTGTTTTAAAATGAAAAAAAGGCTGGGCTATTTGGTTTTTTAAGCCCGTTCATTTCCTTGGACAAAGCCTGTGTTATTTTTGGGTCAGTCTATGATGCCTAAAACCCTACTTAGATGAGCTTGTGTCATCTTTGGTCCATGTTATTGGATGAGCCTTTTAAAAAGCCTAAAACCCTGTTCCAAAATTTCTCAAAGAAAAAAAAATATTTTAGGTCCTTAAATCACATTTAGCAAATATGCTCTTTAAACAAGTGTTAAATATGTGTTTTTCAACTGTTTTTTGTCAAACATGTTCTAACATCAATTTTTATAATTTTATTTTTTATATTTTATCAAACACGGTCTTAATTTAATTTTAATTTCTTAAAATGCTATTTTATAATTAATTTTGGGCTTTTTATACTAGTTTTATTCTTTTATATTTAATAATTGGAATTGTACATTTACACATAAAGCACTTTTACAAAATTAAATAAATCAATTTTTTTATTTTAAAAAAATAGAAAATCAACAAAAATCCTTCTTAAAAAACACACACACACACACACACACACACACACACACATATATATATATATATATATATATATATATATATATATATATACACACATATGTTTTAAATTGCATAATACCAAGTTTTTCTTAAAAAATCATGTTTGCATTATTAAAAACGATACACAAAAAAATATGAAAGAAAAATATTGCATAATCTAACATACCAAAAAAATAAAAATAAAAATAGTTTTTATATTTTGCAAGCATTATGGATTTAATAACAAGTTTATTAAAGCTTTGAAGACTAGGCCTAAATTTCAAAAATACCAAATATCTATTTTTTTTTATTTTTAATATCAAGGATTATAAACTTATACGTTATACGTAAGATATATTTCTGATATTTAAAAAAAATATTTTGACTTTAAAATGACTAGGTTTGACTCATAAAACTATGTAACACTAAGTAAAAATCAATAAATAGATCAATACTTCAAAAAGTACAACAGAACCTTAGTAAAAATCAAACAAATTAGTAAGACAACTTACTTTATATAAGGTATACTAGGTGTGATATTGTCTTTCATATACACTATCAACACATTTGTACAAACTCTAAAAATCAATTATGGTT
Source organism: Populus nigra (assembly GCF_951802175.1). NCBI lineage: Eukaryota > Viridiplantae > Streptophyta > Magnoliopsida > Malpighiales > Salicaceae > Populus > Populus nigra. The sequence continues at coordinate 14,904,472 of NC_084857.1, forward strand.
TTTACTGACCAAACTATTAGGTGGGGAATCTGAATCTTTTAAACCATAAAAATATTAAGATTTCATTGTTCTGTCCATGTCATCAAATCCTAATCCAAAAGGATAATTGTTACGACATCATACACATGTGATATATTTTATTCATGTTTATGTCATTTTAGCTTGTTATTAGTGATATTTTCCATGTGTTATCGTGGAATACTTTTAAATCTGTTTTTTATTTAATTATATAATAATAAAAATAAATATATATAAGAAAGTCAATGAATAAAATTATTGAAGAATTGTTTTTGTCAAAATTGTAGTAATATCCATGTATTTGTTTTGTTATGAAAATAAATATCTTTTATATTTACAGCATGGTTTATTGAATAAAATTTAGAATAAATAATAAAAAAATATGCTTAAAACTTCTAATTATTTGAGTTAAAAAGGACAAAAAATATATTAATTTTTAATTGAAAACTTAATTTTTTTATTTACGCATTTCTTTTTTGTTTTGATGAAAATATGGTTTTTTTTATGAGAAATGTTTTTTCTTAAGTAAAATCTCATTATGACTATGAGGGCAGGTTTCCATTAAAAACAATCATGAATAGATCGTTTTTCCGCACATATATGAGAAAATATAAGAATAAAAAATTAAAAATAAATATTTTATTCTAAGTCAATATTAATAAGCAAGTTTCTTTAGTTTCTTGAAATCATTCAAGCGGGGTAAATTGTTTATAGAGAAGGGGGTCCAAATGCCCCCCTTAGTTTTTTGAATTTTCTCTCATCAATCCTTGTACGTTTTCTTATATATTAATTGAGAAAATTATAAATCAGTCCTTTTAATTTTACAAAATGAATTAAATAATTCTTCTAGTTTTGTAAACTATTCAGTTAGTTATTTTTATCTATTTCAAGTTCTTTTTCAATTTTTTTATTTTAAAAATAGAAAATTAAAAAATAAGTAGAAAAATGTAAATGAGAAAAGAAAATATTTTTTTGGAATAAAATAATATTACATTAAATATAGTGAACACTTATCGAGAGACTAATTAATTAGTTTTTAAAACTAAAGGGACAATTTAATTTATTTCTCAAATTGAAGAAACTAATTTATAATTGACTCTATATTAACTCTGTGGTTGATTTATATTAGTTTGTGATAAAAATCCAGTATTCCTTTGACTTTTACCTTTATATAATTTCTAATTATGTGAATCGCAATTCATTGGGGTTAGATATTTTTATTTTTTATATAAAAAAATTATATATACAAATTTTCTCAATGTATTTTCATAGTTTAAAAAATTTAAGTTTAAATTAAAAACATTATGCATGCAATCAAATAAATTAAAAACTATATGTTCAAATAAATAAATAAAAAGTTATTAACGATATCAAAAAATAAAACTTGGAAACTCGAGAAACAGATGTAGATTAAAATATTTAAACTTGAAAGACGAGATATTTACTAGGATGTGTTTGCTAAATTATTTTATAAAAATAATTTTTTTATTCAAGCAAATAATAATAGAAATAAAGATACAAATTAAATTAATTGAATAAAATAAAAGATGAAAAAAAAACACCATGTAAGGCTTTATGTATTAGAAATATTATCTGAAAATATTTTTTTTTCAAAAAAACAGCTCACCCATACAAAAGATAAAGAAAAATTATAGATGAATCAGAAAAATTCTTCAAATTTAAATGCATCACAAAAAATAAATCATCATTTAAAAGAGGTTCTCCAAATAAAATAAAAGAGAGAAGGGGTGCTAATTTAAATATAAATTAAAAAATAGAAAAAAAACCATTAATTTAAACAAGAATTAGAAAAAAAAAAACTAAAGGTTGTTGGTCCTAACAAGCCAAGTCAGCCCACCTGGCCAATTTTGCTAGGTTCCACACGACTAGGCACTTAATTTCTTGTTTATAATTGGAGCAAACAACCCAAATGTTTAGAAAAAAATCAGTCAACACATTGTTTGCTAAGACAAGCGATACGTCGTCTGATTTACCCAGATTCCGATCACTAGTGGCCGGAAAATCGAGGTTTATGTTTTTTTTAACCTAAAAACCTGTTTTTCAACCCATTTTGATCCAAAACATTAATAAAACATTGTAGGAACCTTGATAAACATATTTATGGCCTAAAAAACCCAATAAAAACCTCACAGATCGAAATCAACCCAAAACCAAAATCAATCCTAGCTCAGATCTTTTTTTTCACAAACTTCAAAGATAAAAAAATAAAAATAAAACACCTAGTATGAACTTACCTCATCAAATGAAACCATTTGACACAAATATTGTCTGCCTTGGTGGCCTAAATTGGTGTTAGCAACATTTTTCTCTCTCTACCGTCGAAATCTAGCAACCTCTCTCACTCCTCTCTCAACCAAGGACAAAAAAATAACAAAAATAAATTTTTTTTATCAAAATTGAATTGTAGAGATATTGAGATACTAAAATTGTATAATTTGTGTGATTTTTAAAGTTTAAGGACTAAAGTGCATATTTTGACCAAACATATAACACAACCAAAGTACTAAAACTAAGGTGCCTTTTTTTTCATTTTGATCCCTTTTCTTTCAATCTCATACTTTCATAAGAAATCAAATTCAATTGGTTTTCAATTAGGACTAAATCACAAAAAAAGAGTTTGAGGATCAAAACAAAAAGACAAAAAAAAATTGCACAACTCATCCACATTAGTGTGAGAGGATGAACAGTGGAGCCTTGTATAATGAAAAACCCATGCCTTTTAGAGTTATACTTAATGATCTTTATATTTTATTATTTCTTCGATAATTGATGGATCAACGTGTTTTATATAAGTTATTTTTGCCTAAAATTCAAGTTTAAAAAAAGAACTAAAGGCAGGGTGATGACCTAACATCCCTTGTCTATATGAGGGTTTGACGAGCTATCAGACCTGACATCTCTAGGCTTAGCTATGCACTGAGCCTGAATACATATGGATTCGGTGAGCTACCAAGCTTGACATCCATTGGTTCAGTTACATGTTGGATCCAGATACACGTGGGTCCAGCAAGCTGCTACATCCCTGGGCTTAGCATCTCACCGAGCCTAGATGGATGTAATACTAATAATCTTTCTAGACCCTCTATTGGGCCATAAGACTTCATTTGTTTTTCTCACAACCCTTAACATAGATGTCTTCAAAAGTCTTCACCTATTGGTCCATAAAAAATGAAGGTCAAGGGTATTCATCTCTCTATATTTTTGGATGTATAAAAGTCTTCAAAAGGACCTGTCATTTATCTTTTATTAATAATATGTAAGGGATATTTATCCTTTTTTAATGCATGTATTAGGGAAATTTTCCCTCGTTAATCCCTTTAGAGTAAGATGACACTCTAACCCCTCCTCTCGTAAAAGGACAAGGCTCATGGACTATAAAAACTTTATGAATCATTCAAATAAGACAAGTTCACAGTCTCCATTCTTACTGCATATTTTATTTCTAGTCTCCTTCTAAAATACTGTGATCTTTTCTCTTAAAAAGATACTTACTTAAGTATTAGAGAGTCCCCAATTCCATCAAAAAGGACCTTTTACAGGTACTAACCACCGACCACCTTGGTTTATCAGGCAATTTGGTTAGGAAGAATTGATCAGATTGCTAGAATTAAGAGATTAATCGATTATCCAACATTTAAATCTTGTTATTAAACTAATTGGATTTTCTAGGATATCATCAATAATATATAGATATATATATATATTAATTTATACATATGGAATTCCTATTTTATTTGAGAGTTCTAACATGAATTATCTATAAGAGAATTTTCTTTTATCCTTTCAAATTAATTTTAAGATATTGAAGGATGTTTTCATTATAAAATGAGAAACAAAAATACATAAAAAAAATGTGTTCGATATAAGGATTTAGGACCTTCATTTTAAGATTTAGGGAATTCTTGAAGAAATTGTCAAATAAATAATGATAAATTTATCAATTAATATGTGAAAAAGACGTTACTTGCAAGAACTTGTTTTATTTATTTTTAAAAAGAATTGATTAATTCTTAATCCTTCTATTGTATTTATCAAAAATATCTAATTAATCCTTATAGTATAAAAATAATTGAATGATTCTTAGCAGATATTAAACATCATCGATTTAGAATTAAAGAACTTCAATATTGAACACTTGTACTTGAACAATGGATATCGGAATTTATTTAAATACTTGTATGCATTTGTGAATTTCATTATTAAATTGTTTATTATTTTATTGTTGTCATTTGCAGGATCATTGTACACTGTAGGTCAGGGTTGATATATTAGGGTTAGATTTTATTGTATTAGGTATTTTTGTATGCACACACTTCTTATATATATTTAGTAGAATCCTTAACTTTATTTTGTAAATTAATCATTTTTTAAACTCTTTAGATGGAGTACCATGCATTTACTTTTCTTGTTACATATTTTATATGCTTGTCCTTTTGATTTTTTAGCTTTATTATTCATAGTTTATGGAAGAAAATTTCTTATATGCCAACCTTTAAGTTGTGTTGATGTGGGGAAAGGTCCAGGATGGTTGGACCATGATTATGGTGTTGTTTGGGTTATCGTTGAAGATGTCGTTAACTTGGTACCCTCCAAGTATGGAGAAAACTCTGCTGAAATTTTGATAGGATCTTTAATATAGTAAGATTATGCTTAGCCACTTATATAGATGAATTATATTAAAAAATAATTGACTCTAACATTGCATGTAAGCATATTATTCGAACACAACATGTGTTAAAAATTAAGATGTTGCATTTTGGTATCAGAGCATTTGGTTATAATCTATAAGAAAGAATGAATTTATGTTAATGACAACTGAATTTCATTGCAGGATGGTACGTACTTCTTAAGGAATGAGGACTGACTCATCTCCTAGATAGAGATATGAGAGAGTGAGAGATCAAAGGGATGATCTTTTAGGGGACACAACATCACATTCACCTGAGATACAGTCTTAGCCTATCAAGAGGGAGCCCTTTATACCTAGAGGTGTTTTTCTATCAATTACAGCAAAGATGCCACAACCAAAGACAAAACAGAGGCCAGAATAGGTTGATGGGCTTCTTTTTATAACTTTCTCGAAGACACCTCCTAACTTTGATCCTACTTATTTACGATAAATAGTCAGAGCTATTGTATCTAAGATATCAGGGACTGTTAGTACAGCTAGAGGAAAGGGTACTTATACCTTTTCCACTGAGTTAAGTGTATGAGAGATATTGGTTGTATACCCTATATGGGAGATGATGATGCAGAAGTTGTAGAACAACTACTTTAGTAGGTAGAGGAGTCATTTATCTAAATTCCAATACCTAAAGAGATCAAGGTAAATTGTGTGGCACAGTTACTCTCAGATGGTGCTTGGACTTGGTAGGCTACTATTAGGACTCAAAAGGTAAGTGAGAATCTGAGTTGGGTTGATTTATGAAAAGAGTTTGAGACTAGATATTACTTCTTACATCATTAGTGGAGTAAAGAGAATAAGTTCTTGGAATTAAGACAAAGAGGTATGATTGTGGAAGAATATAAGAGATAATTCCAAAAGCTTTTTATATTTTCCTATACATTGCTTCTAACAAAGCAGCACATAATAAATAGATTTAGAGAAGGACTCAAACAGGAGCTGAAGAAGGGATTGGTAGCCTGCAACCTGTGACAGTTAGATAGTTGGATTAGGATGCTCAGACATTAGAGGTTATGATGGGATATGAGGAGCCCTCGGGTGGAAGATATGATTGGGTGGATTTATGGAAGAGGAAAGAGCTTGCATCTTCTGTAGGCAAGCCCGTTTTTTTCCTAATAGAGGAGAAGGGCTTCAGCATGGTCAATATTTTTGGAGAGGAGGTTTCTTTACTGGGGGATCAGTTAGCAGGTTTCCACAGTTTAGTATGGGAGGATTTCCTCCTAGAGGAGGATGGCTAAAGAAGCACATGGTGGCAGTTCATCAAGGACTGCCACTCAAAGATCATTTACTTTCCCATATTATGATATTTGTAGATGGCTTCATCTTGATAATTGTATGGTGATTGTAAGGAGGTGTTTTATTTATAAATAGGGGCATCATTGGCGAGTGTGTTCATAATTAGAGGAAAGATGTTATTTATATGGAGATTATTGACATTTCAGATAAAATTGTCCAAATAGGACTTTGGCACCGAGTCAGCCACAATCAGAGACAATGGATAAGCCTAGTGGAGAGTAGATAATACCTGTCTAATTAGGAGTTGGCATTAGTAGGGGTCGATGTTAGGGACAGTATAACAGGACTCAGGGCAGAGTATATTATATGGATCAGAATGATGCTAGAGCCTCATCAGATGTGGTGGCATGTATGATCACTATAAATACTTAGAAAGGCTATATATTATTTCAATCAGGAGCCATACATTCTTTTGTATCTTGTAAATTTGCCAATAAATTAAATAAACCTATAAGAAAAGTGGTGAAGGGGTTAGTTATTAGTACACCTTTAAGGGAGGAGGTAGAAATAAAAGATGTTTATGAAGGGTTTACTATTTTGATAAAAAGTTATGAGTTAAGGGTAGATCTAATACCACTAGATATGTTAGATTTTGATATAATTTTAGGGATAGATTGGCTAAGTATGTACCATGCTAAGATGGACTGTTATGCTAAGATAATTATTCTTAAAATGACAAATGATGATAAGGTCAAATTTAAAAAGGAGAGAAATGTGATGTTTAATGGGTTAATTTTAATGATGACCATTAGAAAATTAATACGAAAAAGGTGTGAGGATTTCCTAGCATATGTAAAGGATGTATATAAGAGAGGAAATGAATTAAAAGTTATTCCAATAATATAAGAATACCCTGATGTATTTCCTGAGGAATTACCAGGATTACTTTATAGACGAGAAATAGAAGAGACTATAAAGGTCATGCCAAGCACTGCACCTATTTCCCAAGCTCCATATAGGATAGCTCCTATTGAACTAGCAGAGTTAAAGGTGCAATTGAAAGAATTACTAGAAAAAGGGTCCATTTGACCCAGTAGTTCACCTTGGGGAGCTGTGTATAAATTATAGACAGCTAAATAGAGTGACCATAAAAAATAGATATTCATTTCCTAGAATTGATTATTTGTTTGATCAACTTAAAGGAGCACAAGTAATTTTTTAAGATAGATTTATGATCAGGATATCATTAGCTAAGGATTGAGGAGCAAGAAGTATAAAAAATAGCTTTTAGGACTCGTTATAACCATTACGAGTTCTTGGTGATGCCATTTAGGCTAACTAACACTCCAATAATGTTTATAGACTTGATGAATAGAGTCTTCAAACTTTATTTGGATAGATTTGTGGTAGTGTTTATAGATAATATTTTGATTTACTCTCGTTCTTGAAACATGACAACATTTGAGGATGGTATTGAAGATGTTGAGGCAATATAAGCTATATGTTAAACTAAGTGTGAGTTTTGGTTAGATGAGATAGTATTCTTAGGCCATGTGATATCAAAAAAGAGCATATATGTGGATCATAAGAAGGTAGAAGCAGTGTTAAAATAGGAGAGGCCTATGAATGTGATTAAAATTCATAGTTTTATGAGGCTGGCAGGTATTAGAGGATGCTTATAGAAGGGTTTTTGACTATAGCCTCTCTGTTAACTCGGTTGACTAGGAAGGAAGTCAAGTTTGAGTGGTCAAATGAATGTAAAGAAAGTTTTCTAAAATTGAATAAGCAATTGACTTCAACTCCAGCATTGACACTGCCAAAGGGTCAAGATGGATTTGTGGATTATAATTATGCTTCCATTAAATGTTTAGGTTGTGTAATGCAACATGACAAAGTAATTGTCTATGCTTCGAGACAGCTAAAACCACATGAAGTGAATTATCTGGTGCATGAATTGGAGTTAGTAGCTATAGTGTTTGCTTTGAGAATATAGAGACATTACTTATATGGAACTCAAGTACAACTTTTTACAGATCATAAGAGTTTAAAGTACTTAATGTCATATAAGGAGTTAAATATAAGTTAGAGGAGGTGGATAGAACTGATAAAATATTATGATTGTATCATCGATTATCATTTTGGAAAAGCAAATGTGATAACTTATGCTTTGAGTCGAAATAATAAGACTATGATTGGTGGTGTCTTAGCTGGAGACAAAATCAAACTTCTAGAATTGGCTAAGTTCAAAGTACAGTTGAATCTGGGAGTAAGAGGATCATTATTAGCAAAATTGGTAGTCCAACTAGTTCTGAGAGAAAGAATTTTAGAAGCTCAAAAGACCAATAATGGGTTAGAAAAGATAAAAAGAGAAATTGCATTAAAATAAAATACATCATTTGGTATATTGAAAAACAGAATGTTAGCATTGGGAAAATGAATTTGTATACCAAATGACAAGGTTTTAAATGAAGAAATTTTTTGTGGGGCACATGAATCTAGACTTGTAGTTCATCTTGAAAATATTAAGATGTATAGAAATTTAAAGGAGAATTACTAGTGGCTTAATATGAAAAGAGAAATAGTAGAATATATGGCAAAATATGCAGTATGTCAGCAAGTGAAGGTAGAACATCAGCAACATATAGGGCAATTACAGCCTCTTTCGATTTCATGATGGAAATGAGAATATATCACTATAGATTTTATATCAAGATTACAAGAAGCAAGAAGGGTAATGAAGAAATTTGAGTGATTATGGATCAATTAACTAAGTCTATTTTATTTTTACCGATGACAATAAGTGATTCTATGGATAAATTAGTTAAATTGTATGTGAATAAAGTGATTTGACTCCATGGGATTCCATTATCCATAGTCTATGATAAAGACGCATAGTTCACTTTAAGATTGTGCCCAAGTACACAGCGTGCCTTGGCATAAAGTTGAACTTAAACAACACTGTTTTTCATCCGCAGACAGATGGTCAGTCTGAAAGAATCATTCAAATCTTAAAAGTTTTGTTAAGGTCCTGCATTTTGGAACTTGGGAGACACTAGGAAAAACATTTATCATTAGTGGAATTATCATACAACAGTAGTTACGAGGCTATTATTGGTCTGACTTTATATGAAGCATTGTAGGAAGAAAATTTTAGACTCCTTTATGTTGGGATGAAGTGGGTGAAGGGAAACTCCTGGGACTAGAATTAGTGTAGATAACTATTGAAAAGGTGAGGTTAATCCGGGAAAGGATGAAAGAAGCACAAGATAGAAAAAAGAGTTGCGTGGACAATCAAAAAAGACCATTGGAATTTATAGTGGGGGATCAAGTATTCTTAAAGGTTCCTTTGGTGAAAATATTATGGAGGAGTTCCCAAATTAAAAAGAAACCTGAAAAAAAGAATCTGAAATGAGAAACAAGTATCTAGAATTATTTTCACAAACAAGTATAAATGTCAATTTTGAGGATGAAATTTTTATAAGAAAGGGAGAATGAACACCCTTGGATAGAATTATACATAGATAGTAAGAATTCTGTTATGTTAAATGAATAGAAAAATATTTAACTGCGTGAGGAAGATGATAGCTTTGGGAATTTGAAACAAAATATTTATATGAGAAAAATATGTTGACATATATTCAATGAAAATTCACAATAACTCAACCTCAATTTAGAATAAACCAATGGTGGATCTAGAGATAATTTAACCTAGAAATAAATGACTAAATCCAAAGAAAACTCTAATTAAAAGAAAATGATAAAAGAGAATGAGAAAAGAGATGGTGCAACATTAAATTATTAGAAATGAAGAGTTTAGTGAGCCAATGTAAGAATAAAGAAATATTAGGGTCGAAGTAAAGATGAAGAAAATATTTAGGGTCAATGTGAAAATAAAGGAAAATATAGGGTTAATGTGTAAATAACAAAAATAATATAAGGGGCTAATATGCAAATAAAGAAACTATGAGGATCTAATATACACATAAAGGATTTATAGGGTACACATAGAAGTTTTGACTTCTAAAGGAAGTGTTCCAACCAGTCTTACATGCTAAGAAGAGAGGAGGAAACCTTACAAATTTCTTGGTAAACACTAATAGAAACATAGATTTAAGGGATTGGGAGATAAAAGACACCAAGAAAAATTCAAGGGATGGAAGAGAGTATAGGTTGTAAGTGAGGATTTTAGATGAAGTGAAGGGAGAAAAGAGAAAATGAAGACAACTTAGTTTATCCTTGCATTTATCTCTTGATTCATCATCTATCAAGGGTAAGAACTTCATCCAAATTGCTTAGATTGAATAAAGATGTGGTATGAGATGTGTTGAAATTGTGTATGTGAAATTGAGATTATAAACCTTAGTTGTGTGTTTTGATGTTCTTATGGTGAATGATGTTGTTTACTATGTGTAGTCATTGAATCATGGTTTGATTGAGAGAGTTTTTATCTATGAAGGGTAGATTTGATTAGTTTGATTTATGTAAAATTCATGTTTAATGGTATTAGAAAGAATATTGAAAGGAAATGGATGCCTTGAATGATGAAGAGATAAATTAAAACATAGTTGCTTGTGAAAGTGATAAGCTAAAAACATGACAGATTTATCTAGAAATGATACAATTTGAAATGACTATCACCATGAAAGTTATTGGTATGGGTGTTAACTTTCAAATGTAATTGGTTTTGTGTAATTATGATCTATAAAATTCTAGATAAGGACTAAAAATTGATGAAAGGTCTAACCTAGAACCTATTAGACAGTCACATAGATTACTTTTATGAGAACATTTCGATATATAAATGGTAGATATGGGTTCATCATCCTTCATAAAAGTCATAGCTTTATGTATTATTTTTCTAACAAAACAAACCACACTTAAAATTGAGTTCTATAACTCTAGTTATGATTGAAACACTAAACAGTGTTATGAGGGGCTTAGGTTGAAGTGGCAAAAAAAATTAATTTCCAACCTTTGCTTGGGATTCGACACTATAGAAATTATGAAAAATGAAACATTGTGTACATGTGTGAAACTTTGAGGATTTGTTCTACTTAGTGAGTTAAAATTTGGATAGGATGAAAATTGAAACGACACTTTTATTGTTCGTGGAACTTATCGGTGATGTTTGTCTTTATTGGTATAGGAGAGGTTGCACTAGCTAGACAATAGCAGGGTGTCGCATCTAGAAGTCAAACACCAAGTAGGTCTTTTTGCACCTTAAACTTTTTAATTTTGCATATTAGTCTTACAATTTCTTATACTTGATAAACCTTGGTAAAAGTGACAAAAGTATATTGGAAAAGGGGGTTTTGGAAAATCAATGGTTATGTTACTTTCATTAGTGAATGGAAGCCAATGTTTGTTGCTTCCATTAATAAAAGGAATTCAATACTTATATTGCTTTCATATTGAATGAAAGCCAATATGTGTTGATTTCATGGAAAAAAAAATCGTTGGATGGAAGCAATGTTTGTTGCTTCCATTATGGAATGGAAGTTAATGATATGTTGCTTATTTCCATTGATGAATGAGAGTCATTGTTATATTGCTTTCATCATTGGATGGAAGCCAATGCTTGTAGCTTCAATCATAGAATTGAAGCCAATGATATGTTGCTTAATTCCATTGATGAATGAGACTCATTACTATGTAACTTTTATCGTTGGATAGAAGCCAATGTTTGTAGCTTTCATCGTTGAGTGGAAGCTATTGTCTGTTACTTTCATGGTTAAATGAAAGTCAATAATATTTTGTTTTCATTATTAAAAGAAAACCAATAAGATGAAGTGTTGTGAATATTGAATATGACTTCTTCTTTTTTTAGGTGAGGTTATAATTATAAAAAAAAATGAAAATTTTAGATTGGAAGAGAAACTATGTCATATTAAAAGAATAATTAGTTTCTCAAGGATCATCAAATTTTATTTAAATACTAGTGTGCACTTGTGAATTTCATTATTAAATTGTTTGTTATTTTATTATGGTCATTTGCAGGTTCATTGCACACTATAGAGCAAGGTTGATATATTAGGGTTAAATTTTGTTGTATGAGGTATATTTTGTACTCACACACTTCTTATGTATAATTAGTAGAATCCTTAATTTTATTATGTAAAGTAATCAATTTGTAAGCTCTTTAGATGCAGTACATGCATTTACTTTTCTTGTTACATATTTTATATGTTTGTCCTTTTGATTTTTAAGCTTTATTATTCATAGTTTATGGAAGAAAATTTCTTATATGCCAATCTTTAAGTTGTGTTGATGTGGGGAGAGGTCCAGGATGGTTGGACCATGATTATGGTGTTGTTTGGGTTATGATTGAAGATGTCGTTAACTTGGTATCCTTCAAGTATAGAGAAAAATCTGCTGAAATTTTGATAGGATCTTTAATACTGTAAGATTTTGCTTAACCACTTATATAGATGAATTATTTACAAAATAAAAATTGACCCTAATATTGCATATAAGCATATTATTCAAACACAACATGTGTTAAAAATTAAGATGTTACAATGAGCATGCATTATACATCTATAAACTTTCAAGAAATTACTAACTAAAAAACATATTTCCTGATCTATGATACACCATAAGTCGTACCATAATTTTTTTTAACTGAAAAAAATGTTTACATCGCAAAGAATTTTTTTAGTGACTAGTGGCAATCATGAAACCTCTCAACTCGTATCATTGCCTAGTCTATATTTTAAATCAAACTACTTTAGAGTTATCCTAACATAACACAATCGACTTGGCGAGTTTGAAGGCAAGCCAAATGACTGGTAGAAATGTGGTCTCGGTTTAAATATAAATTTCAAGATGACATAATTTTTTAAAAAAGAAAATACTGAGACGGTGACATATTTGATCGATCTGGGTTTCATGGCCTACCTTGTCGAATCTATGACTTAGGTCATGAACTCCATTAAGTTTTAAAAAAAAATTAAGACTATTTTTTATTTAATCATATGATAACAAAAATAGTCGCTCGTAAAATCAAGCACCAACTCAATGGCAAGACATTAGTTTGAGACTTCGATAACTTCATATAAAGCAAATTGAAACAAATTATGAAGTTAACTTCTAACTAGCCAAAATTAACCTGCTAAACTCGTGACCCGAGTTATAGACTCAAACGAGTTCAATCATTTTTTATTTAATTATATGACAACAAAAATACACACTTGCAAAATGAAGAGACAACCAAATATTGAGGCTTTTTGAGATTGCGATAGACCTACAAATATCATACTGAAACAAATTATGTTGCCTTTTTTAAAATAAAAAAAATATTGAAGAATAAAATTAGAAAAGAAAAAAATCAATAAGAAGAATCAATAAAGATTCAATTGGAAAGGATAAAATTGAAAAAAAAATCAATTCAAAAAACAAAACAAAAACCAAAAAAAGGTTCATGCACAAAGGCCTGGGGCAGCCCACGCACCTAGGCATGTTTAGTTTTTTTTTTTTTTTGAAAGGGAGGATGACATGCCAATCAGCCCTTCATTTAAAAAAAAATAGATGATGCATCGTTTAGTTTTTAAAATTTCGATTACCATAGGTGGATGAAAAGTTAGCAGCCAACTCCCATAGGTAAAAAAAACAAAAACTCTAATGAACTCAAAACACCCATTTTTTGTATCAAAATAGCATTTAATAGATCCAAAAACCCAAATTCAACTAGAATTGAAAAACAATTATGAGTGCAAATGTATCCTCTTAAGCAATAAGAAGGTCAAAGAATACTCGAATGGAACTCCTTGACACCAAAATTGAACCTTTTCTTGGTCAAAATCAATGTCAATCGACTATCTTCTCTCTCTATCATTACAATCCAACAAATTTCTCTCCTCACTTAAATTAGAGACTAAAACATTAAAAAAAAAGTTTTGAATTGAAATTGAATTTTAAAAAATTGAAAAGATTGAAAAGTTATTATGAGAACTAAAATGAACATTTCACATCAACTTTAAAATTGCCATCTATTTTTCTGCTTTTTTTCACTTTGATCCTCTAATTTGAATCGATTGATTATCAATTTAGAGGAGGGGATCAAAGCGAAGAGAAAAACACTTTCCTTATCAAAATAAATAAATAAAAAATCAATGTGAATTCCTATAGAAACCATCTATGCCTTCTTTTTTTTTAATTAATTGTAATTGTAATATAATATAATGTGATTTGCTTCTTAAACTCTTGACAACGTTATATATATATATATCTTGGGTAGAAAACTAGTGGAAAGAGACCTGGTTTTGATGGTTGGGGTTACCTATATCTCTTTTTGGATAAAGAATGGAGATTTTCCCCTTTTTTTTTCAACTAATATTTCTGACTACAAACATGTGCACATACAAGTGGAGACCCTCCAGAAGCACAGCCACCACTCATTTGAATCAACCAAAGCAAGCAGCCAAATCCACTCTCAACCTCCTTTCCACCCCGGTGAACAAGAAACAAAAGTTATGCACACTCCTCTGTTCTTCCTCCACCACCTACTCTCCTTTCTCCCCTTTGGCTACAATATTCTTCCATGGCCAAGGAATCTACATGAATAATTCCATATCCATATCTCTTCTCTTCACTCTCTTTACCATCTACCACTAGACATGACTCTCTTTTATACCCTATCATCTTCTACAAGAAACATTATCTCACCAGAAACTCATGTCCTTCATAATTCTCACTTCTATCTACCAAGAAACCGTTCTTCTTTCTTTTCCAATGAAACCACCCTCTTCAAGAGAGAAACCCTTCCATTCAAGCCTCAGCAGCAGCAACCAACTGGGAGTTTTCCTCCCATCTTGAGACTTAACAACTCTAAACTCGCACACCCTTTTGCAAGTATATCCTCTTACGCAGAAGCTGGAGGTGAGGAAGAGAAAAACGAAGGAGTTCAAATCGAGGAACATCAAGAAACGGTAAAAAAGAAGGAAAATGACTCTCCTGGAATGGCTCAGGCCTTCGATATATCCTCAAGAACAGCCTCTGCTATATCAATATTGATAGCATTTGCTGCTCTCAGTCTTCCCTTATTTATGAAGACTTTGGGACAGGGCTTGGACTTGAAGACCAAATTCCTATCATATGTGACACTGCTATTTGGATTCTATATGGCTTGGAACATAGGTGCCAATGATGTGGCTAATGCCATGGGGACTTCTGTGGGGTCTGGGGCCTTAACAATCCGGCAGGCGGTGTTAACTGCAGCTGTTTTGGAGTTCTCAGGAGCGCTGTTGATGGGTACCCATGTGACCGGTACAATGCAGAAGGGAATTCTTGTTGCTAATGTGTTTCAGGGAAAGGATACCCTGCTCTTTGCTGGATTGCTCTCTTCGTTGGCTGCTGCTGGTACTTGGTTGCAGGTGCACTTTGCGTTACTACATTCAATTTCTCCCCTTTAATTCCTTTAAATAGATTACATTTTGTATAAGATCTTGAATTTAATCCAAGTATATCCGCCATAATTCAATCAAGTAGTTAGTAGTAATTGGCTTTCATCACTCAAATTAAAAGCCTAGTCACGCAAATTCTGCATTAATTGAAGTTATAGAAAGGATGATGATAAGTTACTTGATATGATTAAGTTTTTTTTTTGTTTGGATAATTATTTGATATGATTTCATAATCTTAATAATTAAACATCTAAAAGTTTGAATCTCACCTTTTCTATATTATCTAATTAAATTAATAAAATTAACCACGAGATAATAGTAAGTATATACAAGTTTCAAGATAAAAAACTTTTACCAGAAAGCGTGTGTTAGAAAATAATATAAAAGAATTTTTAAAACTTAAAATAATAGCTTTAAACTTTGGGTTAAGATGGTTTTTTTGATAGTGTGGCATCCTGTCCACGCAGGAAGTTTTTGTATATTTGAAATCAAACACTTAATAACTTGTGAACTGATCATGAAATTACCCAACCTATTTGAGACAGAGAACAGGAGAAAAGTTTGTATATGAGGATGTAGTGATGATTATTAATTAATGCTTTAAAAGGCTTTCCTACACAGGTGCCTCTCAACAGATGGGGCAAAATTACTTGGGAGTTCTATTGAATTTAACAAACAGATGTTGCAGATATAATGTTTAGCACTTGGTGAATTCCTTTTTTGCTCTAGAATAACCAATTTCAGAATTGCAGCTCACTTCATCTATGCATTATTACATCCTGATACTGCTGATCATATCAACAAAATCTTCAGATGCCACATTTTGTGGCCTGGTTTGTAGTTGATGGTAACTTTCAAGACCTTTCAAATGCCTTATCTTGTATTAGTAGCTGAAGCAATACTAGTTTCCAAGCCTATCAAGCATATAGTTATGATCTGGTAAGAGCACAGGATTTCTTGAAGAAAATGTATGTTTTGGCAATCGTCATCGTATCTAGACAGCACCCTATTAGATGATAAAATTCGTCCTACTTTGCAAGTTACTTGAAATATCAACATTCGATTTCTGTTGATTTTTGTAGCTTAAAGCTGAATGTGCATCTACATTCTTAATCTTTTCATTTATTCTTAATTTATCATCTTGATTTGTCCAGGTTGCGTCATATTATGGTTGGCCTGTCTCTACCACACACTGTATAGTAGGATCAATGGTAGGATTTGGTCTTGTCTATGGGGGGCCTGGTGCTGTCTTCTGGAGTTCTTTGGCAAGGGTAACTTCATCGTGGGTGATCTCACCATTAATGGGAGCAATGGTTTCATTTCTTGTCTACAAATTCATCCGCAGGGTATGTTCTTACACTTGCAGATTTGAACCAGAGAAGCTCATACTTTATATCAAATATTTCTTGTGCTATGCTACAAAAAATTTCCACTTGTGCAACCAAATGAGAGGTTTTTTTACTTTTTTTTTCAAAAACTTACATTCTAATTATGGCATTCATGTGTTCCGAAATTCTAACCATTTTTAACTTTTGTAGTTTGTATACAGCGCCCCAAATCCAGGACTAGCTGCAGCTGCAGCCGCACCAATTGCTGTCTTTCTGGGTGTAACTGGAATCTCTTTTGCAGCCTTTCCTCTAAGCAAGGTCTTTCCTTTAGCTCTGGCACAGGCTCTAGCCAGTGGTGCAGTTGGTGCTTTCCTAGTTGACCGAATTATACGGAAACAGCTTGGTCATCTCCTGGTGAAAGCTAGCTCGTCACAACCTGAGCCAAAAGAGAATGCTATACACAGCAAAAATATTGGGTTACTGTCTGACTTTGCAGGACCAAAGGGTACCCAGTTGGAAATAGTTTATGGAGTTTTTGGATACATGCAGATCCTCTCAGCATGCTTCATGTCATTTGCACACGGGGGAAATGATGTTTCCAATGCGATAGGTCCTTTGGCTGCTGCATTATCTATTCTGCACGGCGGTGCCAGTGGAACAGAGATTGTTATTCCGATGGACGTTCTAGCATGGGGAGGATTTGGTATAGTTGCAGGGCTAATGATGTGGGGATACAGAGTGATAGCAACAATTGGGAAGAAGATAACTGAACTTACACCAACTAGAGGATTTGCAGCTGAGTTTGCTGCAGCTTCTGTGGTTCTAGTGGCATCAAAATTGGGACTGCCCATATCTGCAACGCATACTTTGGTGGGTGCAGTGATGGGTGTAGGTTTTGCAAGAGGTCTGAACAGTGTTAGAGCAGAAACCGTGAGAGAGATTGTTGTTTCATGGGCTGTGACAATTCCAGTTGGTGCTATCTTTGCAGTTTTCTACACATGGATTTTGACCAAGCTTTTGTCTTACATATTGTGAGAGTAAATTTACAAGATCCAAATGAAAATCTTGATGTATGTGATTAATCAAAATCACTCCTCTCTCAAAAGAATTTGTGGTATTGGTGTCTTTTTGAGCTATGTGATTTCCTTGAAGAAGTCACAGTTTTTTATGGAAATGAGAGAACAAAATGAATTTTTTTTTTTACTTGATATTGGTATTTTATGATATTGGCATAAGAAAATAACCTAAATACTGGCTCAGTTCAGTGTAGAGTAAGGATTAAAGATTGCTCATGTTTGAAACCAAAATCGACATTCTAGAAAGAGAGCAATAATCAAACTGCAAGGTGATTCTCTTTTCTAATGTTGGTGAGGGTGGTATTTTTTCTGCACAGCCTTTAGGTTCTATTCTAGTTAATTGTACAGTAAGTTTAGCCATGACTAGGTACAATGCAGCTCTAAGAAGACTATGAAAGATTTACGTCAGCATGGGAATCAACGTCCCAGAAGCATGGCAGGAACTCTTGAAGCAAATGGCAAAATTATTGGTTCTATTAAAATTCAGAAGACAAAGTTGTTGATGTTTAATTCAGCAATGGTAAATAATTGAACATTCTGAAAGTTTTAGACAAAGGAAGAAATAGCCCCAGCAGCTTCCACAATCATAAGAAGGAACCTCCAGCTCATGAGTGTAAGGAATATAGCACCTATCTATACTTCTATACAAACACAATTATTGTGGTAAATGTTTCTTTAGCAGACTTGTCACAAAACCAATAGACAATGAAAACTGATTTAGAACTCTTACAAAAAGAAGAGAGGAAAAAGAACTGCTTGGAAGGACCACATACCAGAATGCATGGTGGTATAATACATCATGGAGAAACTTCTTGTACAGAGTTCAAGCTGGGTTCCCACCCTGATCCCCGAAAAGACCTTGCCTTAGGAAGTAGGGGTACAAAAGGCTTCTTTGCTTTGACAGTCCTCTTCACTTTATATCTTGGCCACCTATCCTTGGAGGTATAGAATTCTCTCGCAGAACCTACAGATTCCTCAGAAATATCTAGTCTCGGATCCCAAGTGATATTCACATCAATTATCTCATCTTTACCTTGTGCAAAACCTTTGACTTTTACACTTCCAGTGTGTTTATGAGTAAATTTCTGAGCAGTGGTGGATGGAATTATAAGATATTTGTGACCAGGCAACAATTTTTCATCTGGCCATACCAGAGAGACTCCTGCGGATTCTTGAAAACTCCTGGATGGGCAACGCAAATTCCAGGATATTTTTCCATTAACTGAGATGCAGGAACTGCGTGTTGATACAGCTCCTCTCTTCCACCAGGATGAACTATCCTGACACAAATATCTCTCGACTGTATGCATGAGTCCACTGAAATAGGACCTCCTTCCAGTTCTATTTTCCTTCTGGACTCTGTCTGTTACTTAGACTTGGGCCTAACAAATTTAGACAGGCATTCAGCATATCCGGCAATCAAAAGCTGTCAGATCCCAATATTTCATCTCACTATAATGACAAGAATGTGGGCGAGTATTGTTCTGATCTGCATTATTTCCATATTATTATATATTGCAAAGGTTTCATGGCTGGCAGTATATAAGTAGGCGTTTTCCCCGCAGAAAGCCAATGATGAAACCGAGGTTATCTAGTGATTATTGACATTGGGGAAGGGAATAATTTCCTTTCTTTTCTTCCAAGTGAATATCAAAGTTAGCCTAAGACAGCAGATAAGATACACCAACCCAACAACAACTAGGTAACAAAAATATTGCATCAATTTGGAATTGTGCTATCTTTGCAGGCACATTCTGCTAGTATCATACTCCCATAAACCTGACACAATCTGTCGGTCCAATTTCTTTATCCTCCCACTAATCCAGTTGTTATGAAGAACAAGACAACCCTTCATCATACAGGTTTTTTTCACATTTTTCTTCTGCAATAGGTTTAAGTATGCACCGTTAGGGAAGAGGTTCCTACCCAAGAAATGAACAGTCAGATTTGTTTCAGGTTCCACACAGCTGTTATCACTGATACGATAGGATCCACCTTCTCCACACAATGTGTCATAGAAGCTTGGCTGTTCAGACAGGTTTGATGTTGCTGCATGTTTTACCACTTTCTCCATAGCAGCTACAGTTGAACCATTAGAACAAGCAAAGTAAATAACCAGAGTTCAATCACCTGGGTAAGTTTACAGGTCCTAAAGATATAACAGCAGAACAAAAACCGTTACAATTTAAATTCTAAGAATATAGCAGAGATGAATAAACAAAGTTAAGATAGAGTCACCAAACACATTATTCAGTATTAACAGCATTTTAACCCCTTTTTTTCCCCCTTTATTTTGCACATTTACCAAACATAAGATAGTGTCATTTGAAACAAGTCATTAAAGTCACTTGCACCAGATTTCAACTACATATTCTTGTATTTTAATCTACTAGTTTCCTTTTGATCCCCTTGAATCAATGTGTACTAAGCCAATGGGAAGAAATTAGTTATTTAAGTCCTAAATATTTGAGAGCATTCACCTGTGTCATGGTACTCGTCGGACTGTGCCACAAGAACACCAGGACGAAATGAATAAAGTAATGGTAATGGATTCCCAAACCAATAAACATCCACATCACTTAGAAGTACGTTGTACCCGAGTTTCAGTATCTTCCAAACCATTCTGGACTTCACTTTGGTGACTCTCTGAAAGCATGCTGTTCCAAAGTGGCAATCGTCAAAGCTGATGTTTCTTGGGGCTGATGGATCATGGAAAACAGGTAAGCCCTGGCAGAAAACAGAGAATTTCAATTGGCACACACAAATAGATAGCAGCTTGGGAGGAAGGAGATCCACAACTAAAATCCAGATAGAACTGTTGGGGCCAATTTTCCAAAAGCATAATAGAATTCAAATGTTAAAATTTTGCGGTCTAAACCATTTGGTGCAACTCAACAATAAGAATTGCACTCAGGCCATAATAAACCTTGGAATTCCTCTGGGCATTCCAAACCATAAATAGAGAACAGTCCAGGCAAAGTCCATTCCCCAGATGTTCAAGGTTATCCTAAAATGTCAATTTCAGGCAATGGTAAAAACTTGCATTTTTTTTTTCTGAACCAGTATGCTGCCAGTAGCCAAAAACTTGTATACCAGATGCACACATATGTTTCTCTTTTATGAGCATGTCCCTTTTCACGTGCCTTTAATTGCACACTGAGAACTGACCCCCGATTTAATTGAATTGGAAAAAAAAACCCCTATAACTAAAGAGAAACAGAAAGCAGTAAAGCAGTACCTGTAAGACAGAGAACTGATATGTTCCATGATCAAGAGCACAAATGATGAAATTTGTGACCTGGGGGAGGCGTAATCTGCACACCCAACTCATTAGCATGTCCTTGTAACTATACCCAGCAACAGCAAGCACGATTGTTTTATTCTTGTCTGCAGTTATTGAAAGGAGTGACTCCAAAGAAAATGGAAAATCTAATGAGCCCAATGACTTTAACTGATCTCTCAGAGAGCAATTTAATATTCTGTTTTGTGATTTGACATTTTCAGCAGAATCCATATTTTTCCTGATGGTAAAAGGATCTCAAAACCCTTCTAGTCCACTGACTTCCTGTCTGGCACACAGATGGATAAACAATGTCTTCTGTTATGTCAACAAAAATATATTTCCCCTCACAATTCAAAAGCTTTACTAGACCAGTATAATTAATTTCATGGAAAAACATTGAGGCATATATTGCACCCGGATGGGAATTACCACTGTCTTCCCAGCTTCTGTTTTCAATCTCTAAAGCACTGGATCCTCTGCCTGACTGTTCAGACCAGTGTTCGGGATAATTAAGAGAGAAACATGAGATGGTCCAACTTGCATCGAAGGCAAGCATAAATTC
Source organism: Populus nigra (assembly GCF_951802175.1). NCBI lineage: Eukaryota > Viridiplantae > Streptophyta > Magnoliopsida > Malpighiales > Salicaceae > Populus > Populus nigra. The sequence goes on from NC_084857.1 coordinate 14,926,081, forward strand.
AGAAAAGACAGCCTCATTGATGATCCAGTGGATGTGAAACCCCTTGCCATACAAGAAAGGAGGAAGTACTCCATTATGTAAAGGTAGATTTCTGTTGTTCCATGCCATAAGCATTCTGTCCTCACAATGATTCCACTGCCAATGATGACCAAGCATCCCCTGCAACTGTCGGAATCAAGAATGAAATCAATGGTACTGGTTTCCCAAATAGACGGTCACCTTTCAATCTGGAGTAGGAATCCTTCGTACCTCCTGGCGTCTTACCTTTGGCCATCCTCTCTAAGCCAGTGTTCCCCAGCATCATCCAAATGGAACGGGAAGTAGGCAACGTTTCGTAACGAAGCCACAAGAAGCCAATTACGGTCAAGTTCGTAAGCATAATTTAAGGTGGAAATGAGGTCAGACACACGAACCGTCCGTGGATCAACAAAAACAGTAATACCTGTCGTGTATAACCGTGATTTTTCAAGCATGGAATGAAAGAATGGGGTGCCAAGGAACCTAGAAAACATTCGAAAAGAAGAGAACAAGCCTAATGTAAATGACATATTCCTCACATTAGAATCAAGACAACAACCTTGCTGAACTAGCTAGCATAACCAATCGAGCATAATCAAATTAAAACAGAAATCCTTACGTGAAATCAGTAGTGGAATCAACCAAAACCCGGGAACCAAAAGCGGAGGCAAAAGAAGGGTGTTGAGTGAACAAAACGACAGTGATTTGAGGGGGCAAAGCAAGCCATGATCGAATAGCAAGACTCTGGTTGGAGCCAGGGGCAGTAGGTGCAGAAAATATTGTGATGGTTGGATGGCTTAAGCCTCGGGGTCTTGTCTGCTTAAAAGAAGATGGCGGTAACCTCCGAGTGGCATGCAAAGAGAGAGCAATCAACCTGCATTCAAAAACAAATCAAATTAAAGAGAAAAGAGGAGAGGTGAGGAAACCTTCAAAGTCTTCAAAGTGCTCTTCTGTTTTGTTGGGATTGCAAAAGCGTTGGTTGCGTGTGCTCTACTACTCTTTCTGCTGGTGGGCAAAAAGAGGGTGAAACTTTAACTGAAAAGCAGGAAAGAAATGGTAGAGGAACAAACCCGCCATGGCCATTGGAAGCAGCACCACCAAGACGGGGAATCGCATGAGAAGACGTGAAGTTAGGCGTCACCCAAACGTCACCTTCCATTACTTTTTTATTATTATTATTACCAGATTTTCAATATTATGAACCCTAGATAGAGCATTGGGATCCAGCTGCCTTCCATGTTCCATCCAATCCAGTCCAAAACACGATTTCGCTTCTATGCTCTCTCACCTATTAAAATGCCGGATAAATTACATAAACAAATCAAAGGGCTGTGCTGGCTTTTTATTTATTTATTTATTCTATATGTTCTCGCTTTTGTTTTCAATTTTTCTAAACAAGAAAAAATATGTCAAATGCTGTTTGTTTTTATTTTTAGTTTTCCAATGATTAAAATCTGGCATCGAAAGAAGTGGTTTTTAAAAGTGAGTCAAATCGGTTTGACTGGAATCATTTTCATATCAGAGGATCGAGTTGCTACCGGGTTCAAGGGAGGTCAGGCTGGGACCCCTTAAGAATTTAAGGGTTAAATTGAGATAAAGATAACTATTCGGTAGCTTGCGGTAAAATATATTAAAATATTATTTTTTTTATTTTTTAAAGTTTATTTTTAATATTAACCTATCAAAACAATAAAAATTATAAAAACTTAAAAATAATAAATTAAAGCAACAATCAAAATATTTAAGAATGTGATTAGTTAAAATTCAAATTGATTTTTACATAAAAAAATCAAAATAATATTTTTTTTTATTTTTTTAACTTTATTTTTAATATTATCATATAAAAAATTTTAAAAATACTGAAAAAAAAAATAAATAAAAAATAAATTTTAATAAAAAAAATAAATTACAACTCAATCTTAAACACCCCTGAAATCTTGAATGTGAGAGGATCTATCAAGCTCGGACATAAATCTGAAGCGCCTAATGGGCGGCCATGGATAGAATTCGAGGCCCTAATAACCTCCCCTGTTTCAAAAACTAATTATTTCATCCATTTTGTATTCTTTTTTAATTTAATTTATTTTTCTATTTAAAAAAATAGAAAAAGGAAAAAAACTAAATAGATATTATGAAAAGACTGAATTTCGAAATGAAATAATATTAAATTAAGCATAATCAATACCAGTCAAGGAATTACATAATGAACTGATGAAGCAAGGGGGACTGATTAATTCATTTCTCAAAACTAGCGGGACCAGCTTATAATTTACTCTCTCACAGATCACAAGCTAAAGTGCTTCAGCTTTCAATGGAAGTTCCACCCACCATCAGATTTCCCCAACTAGCTCATTACGCCTTGTGAATTGCCTCTCTAAGTTGATTCTAATTAAACTACTATCTAAGCTGAAAAATTCCAGTGTCGAATCATACATGAAAATTCACAAAGGCTGTCGTCATATTTTCAGTGAAAAGGCACTAAAATGTAGCCCAACAAAATTCCCAGCTGCATGCTATCGAAATACAACATATTTAACAATTATAGAACGGACAAAGCCTTCATTGAGCACCCCATTAAAGCCCTTATCAACTTAACCTGGACATTACATACCATGCAAATAGATTTTGCATTACCCACTAAACTTCCCTAAGCACGTCACCCAGCATACCAGAAATTCAACATCCCGGACTGATTTAAGGAATTTAGGCCTGATCCCTAATTCAGGGCACATCAAATAATTTCAAGAGGACACATTAGATCTTTCTCCAAACCTCCAATCAGAAATGCCTAGGATTTCAGAGCCTGCATCATTCCAAGGAATCCTCTTTTCTTATCTTAGATCATTTGTGCCGCCTGACAGGTGATTGGGATCTTGATCTCCTCCTGCAAGAAATTAGCACTGCTACTGAACCAGGTAATATTGCAATTCACAAATCAGAAACTCGATGTTTTCACCTTTGCAGCAAATGGTTGTGCATGTCTCAGAAACACTAACAAAATCTTATTCTTGAAGATTGCAAGGCAACATACCTTGTGGTCTCAAAAGAAGAGTAGGGAGAATGCCTGCGCTGGGAATGCTTGCTATGAGGTGACCGCGATACTTGTCTAGAAATGAAAGCAGCCATCATACTTATTTGGTGAGTTGAAAACACACAACTGAACAGAGAAATACTTAGCCTCATTCTGAATCAAACTCTACAAGAATTTCCATCCGTGTAAACTTTTTTTGCTACTACTAACATAACAAGGATGTATATATACATACTATCAAACACCATCTAGCGTTAACCAAAAAAGCTAACGTAACAATATTTTATCTCTTCAACTAGGAAAGGTAGAAATGTTCATTTAAATTTTAAAAATAATAATAATTTTCTACCAGAAGAGCATAAAATTATAAATTATTTAATTATATCTTTTTCTAACTGAAAAAAAAAATTAAAGTGGCCGCTTGGATTGAGCAAGTGCTAACCTAAATCATGAAACAAAGTGATGCTTTGCTAAAAATCCATTTAAGGCAATGTGTGGCTATGCTCTTAACAGACTTATTCTATGATATTTTCAAGTGTGGGGTAGTTGACAAAATAAAAATGTGCCCTGTTCTCAACAGAGGTTGCAAACTACAACCAGGTCAAGACACCCATTGCTTTAGAGATACAAGAAAAGGAACTACATTAGGGGGGAAACGGATGAATGATTACATACAATGAGCATGTTTACTGAAGACATGAAATGCAATATGCAAAGATGAAATCATATAATGTTGACAAACATGACAGAGCCAACAGTGAGATTGAACCTCACATATACTACAAATAGAGCACACAAAAAAAGTGCCTACAATCTTGTTCCATAGTTCAGTATCTTTGGATCATTTAACCACATGTTGGCTCCATATGCTATCAACAAGTCAAAACATGTCTACTTGATGATGGAATATGCAAAATTATTATGTATCTGAAACATTGAAGTCTACTTGATAATGATAGAGGCACGAGTATCTCTCATATATGCCTACACCATCTAAAAGTACAAAGATGGTAAGATTGCAGCTACTTTTGTCCCCATAACTCTTAATTTTCCCTTTCTTGCTCTTGATAAAATAACTCCTAATTTTCTTCTCAAAAAAGGCAAACAATTTCAACTGATTTAATTGTTTCCGTTCAAAGACTGAGCTAGCTAGGTTACTTTATCAGAGCATGCATCAAGGAGAGCAGACTTGAACAATATATCACAGGAAACTTCACTAAAAATTGACCATGAAAAAAATCATTAGAGAATCATACTACATTTTGAATTGCTGGTGAGAAAAGATCAAAGAATCCACAAAGCATTTAAACGAACAAAAACCTGGGTCCAAACAAGCATATTAGCTTTGAATTAAACTGCAATTTACCCTATTTTTCATACTAGTTACATGGAGAGGGACACATTTTATTTTCATGATAGTACCACAGAAGAGTTTTAAGGTGTTCAAATGTGTAGAGAAAAATAAAAACATGGGAGACATGATAAGAACAATGAACTTCTGAAAAATGAGTACCTTCTTCTAGATCTGACAGGTGATGGTGAAGAACGCCGTTTCCTTGAATGTTTCCTGCAGTACACAACAGAATATAATCATCCACACTGCAAATCCAGGAAAAAAAAAGGAACAGACTGGATCTCAGAAGTGAACCTCTTAGGATCTGAAGCTTCATCACTAGAATCATTGTCCTTGCAGTTTCTACCCCTACTGCTGATTGATGAGGAGCGTGTTCTCTTGTGCTTGATTGAATCACTGGTAGGTTTATGTCTTGCTTTGTCTTCCTCCTTTTCCTTTGTGCGGTCTCTCTTTCTGATGGCATTTTCTTTGGCACTAGATCTGTGGGGTTTTTCTTCCTCTTTCCTGTCCTCCTTGACTTCAGGATGAGATGACCTTCTTCTTGATTCTGGTTCCTTTGCACTAGCTCCTGTCTTATCATTTCGCTCTTTCTTTTTCTCTTTTGAGCCATTCAGATCATCTGTTTTTTCCTTGCTTAGATGCTTTCCATCCTGTCTCCTGTGACCATCATCCCCCTTCTCATCTGCCCTACTCCCACTACTTCTAGTTTCATGTCGACTGTCTTGATCTGACCTCACCCTGGTACCCCTAGTATGAGAATAATCGACCACAGATTTTTCCACACTGAGACTCTCACCAAGTGGTTCAGATTTCATTTTGGCATGTTCTCCAATTGTAGCTTTGGATGCAGCCTTGTTATTGCTTTCTATTTTTTCTTCTCCATTGACACTAATTTCAACATGTCTGGCTCCAAAGACCACCTCAGAATGCACATGCTCGCTCACCTCACTAAAAGCACCATTGATTTTATTATCAGACCCAGTTGAACTTGTTTTGCTCAGATCACTCTCTAAATTTGTAGCTCCAGTGTTCTTTACAAGTTCTACTTGTGAATTGCCATTTTCAGCTGCATCATTATCTTCAGCAATCTCTGGAATGGCCAATGGTTGAACCACAGAATTTTTCCTCGAATTTGATACACTGGAACTCTGGATTTCATCATCATCTTCGTCAGAGGCATAGTTAGCGAGACCCAAAACATTTCCAGGGGAGCTGGAACTAGATTTTTCATTGACATCTTCATTCTCAAATTCCTTGTTTCCAACAGGAACTAGAACCTTTGCAGAAGCCTTTAGAGTTGAGATAGCTGGGTGAGATGGGGATGATACCTTTTGATTTGAAGCAGCTGGTTGGTGCTCAACTGCAAAGCCGAAAAGGGCCATCATAGACAAGATTTGAAGAGGGGAATGGAGTTAACATTTGTGGGTAGTTACAGGAAGATATGTAAAGATATGGATAAAGACTTAGATGTTATGGCATTATTACCTTCAACCATCAGATCATCTTCCTCAAGAACTTTCGTTGCAATTTCATCAAACAGCTCATCAGTAACCTAATCAAAACATGGAGGTTACAACTACCAAAGAGAGAAGTTAATTAAAAAAAACAATAGAATTTATGCAGCTGTAACCTTCAAAAGAACTTCAGTTAGGATACGTTTGATTTCCTGGTTAATAGCTGCAGTCCTGGCTGCTTCGGCATAATCCTGAAAAGAGCCAAAACAGAAAGACAAAGAATAAGGGGAAAAGGATGTTCATTGTTCAAAATCAAATGGAGAGCATAGCATGATAGGAAAATTGGAAAACTCATAGAAATTATCTAGAAACATATCTAGCAAGGAAAGAGTCTTTGATCATGGGAAAGAAACACCAAAAGTACATTAAAGATCAAAAGATTAAGCAATAGAACCTCATCATCATCCTTTTCTTCAGTAGAACTTGGGGAATCGATGCTTTTGCTACCTGCTTGATTACCCTTTCCAAATGATTTTTCAACACCTTCATCCTCAATAGATTGTGTTTCCTCTCTAGGATGCTCTAGAGAAGGCCTCATCATGACAGGGGCATTCTTAATTATTTCTTCTTTAAGCCAATTAGGCACAGAAGACTGGAAAATTTCTCACAACTCATTAGTAATCATTTTAGTTAAATGCAAAGCAGCCTAAGAGTGTGCCCACCTTTTTTGGGCGTTCAGAAACATTAGAAACCCCATAAGCATCTGCGAAGCCTCCAGTAGGATGAAGTGCATTTCCTGCACCAAGACCATATGGCACACCAACTGGTGAAATTGTGGCCTGAAAACTTGTTCCAGGAAAGTTTCCAAATGGTGGTGCAGCATGCCCAGAAACAGAAGAAGGCACAGATATGGTAGGATCCTGCAGAAAAAAGTAGCAGTTATTAACACATCAGTGTAAAACCTCTAAAATTGAAGGAATATTTGCAATATTCACAAAGCCAGAACCAAAACCTGAGGCCCTGGTGGAAAAACTGGAGGAATTGGGGGATAAACTACACCAGTTGTAACAGCAGGATTCCAGGAACTAATTGAAGGCATGGGTGCAGCAGGGCCAAAGCTTTTCACAGTTCCTGCTGAATCATGATGTGCAGCATAGCTTGATTGTACATGAGGATCTTGATCAGAGTTGAAACCAGGTGCAAATTCCAAAGGCTGGTTACTGAGGTCGGCTGTGGGATTAGATGCCTGATTGCTGTATGCAAAAGGCTGCTCGGTCAAAACTGATCTACCAGCAGCAGGCAGTGATGGTGGGATATGATGCTGCCCTTCTTGAGCAGAGGAAATGGCCAAAGGCAATGATTTGTAAAGCTGCTCCTTTGGACCTTCAGTCTCTTCTTTACCTGCATACAATTAAGTAGCCAAACAGCAAAATTAAAAATGAACAATAACATATAAAAGCCACAAGAGAAATGGAGGTTTAACTTGGACATCAATAAGCTTGCTCCTAAATGTTCCGCACACAAAGTTCAATTCACTGCATGAATTCTATAGATTTTAATGTAGTTTTAGATTTTAAAAATCATGGTAACATTGGACTTCATCCTCTCAAAAAACTTGTAACTCCAATAGGAGTTGATGTTGCTTTATCCTTTTTTTTACAGCAAGAACTGAAAACAAATTCTCCTTAAACCTTATTCATAGAAAAGGCAATACATCTCCCGAAGCCACTTCGTCTTGCATGCCTTTTACATACAGATGGAAAAGTAGAAGTGTTAAAACAAGGTCTCATAGGAGCAGTTCTTGAACACAACCTTCACATGCAAGTACAATATGCTAAATTAATTATTACCTGTAACAGAAGAATAACTAGAAGGTACCTCCTGCTGATGAACAGACGGACTTGTAATCGAAGATGCAGCCCCACCAGTGTAGGGTAGGGGCCTATCAGAAACATATGAAGATTGTCCCATCTTGAAAGATGCATTCTCCTGTGGATAAGCTACCGGTGGCTGGTGCAAAGGAGTGCCTGAAACTGGAAACTGTTGATAGCCCGTTGCAGGAAATGGATGCTGCTGAAGACCTTGATAATGAGTATCGACAGTTTGCGGATACTGGTCATAATACCAACTTTGTTCTTCTGATCTGCCAACTGGTGTAAACTGAGACTGAGGATGCTGGTCGTCAGGTGACCCTTTTTTCGCAGCTGCCCATGCTCTGGCCTTAGCAGCCCAATCCTCCACATGGTTATTAGCTGCTATTAAAACATATCATCACAAAGTAAACCCCAAAAATAATTTAAAAACTAAAACTCCTAGCAAGGTCTAGGTGGAGGAAAGGTTCGTGTTGGTTAAGTATATATAATCCACAATGCTGATAGTAGACCGTCCAAACTCAGGCAATAAAGGGGGGGAAAGGGTGTCAAGAATTGCATTTGGATTTATGAGTAAACTAACCTGCTGGATATTCCCAAGCTTGGTGCTGTCCCCAATTAGGATTCCCCCATTCCTGCAAACAAACAGAAATAAATAAACATGCAATTGGTCACCAATTAATGTATCCCTCTGAAATATCATAGCGGAAAAAATAACCATAGCTTCACAGAGTGCCAAAGCATAAGATTAAGCATTGGGCGAATCACCTGAGAGTAAGGTTGTGTTGGTGGAGGCACGTGGGGGCGAGGAGGAGGGAAGTTGTGGCTTTGAGGGGGAAGGTGCGTAGGATAAGGATATGAAGAAGAGGGAGGAGGAGGTACAGGCCACTGCTGGGGAGGTGGAGGAGATGTAGAGTGGGATGGTGGTGGCGGTGGCGGTGGCTGTGGCTGTGGTGGATGGTATTGGAAATGGTTGGAGTACCATGTAGTGCTTCCTTGCGGTTGTGGAGGAACTGGTGGTCTTGGCTGGTGCTGGTGGTAGTAGTGGTAAGGATCCGCCGCCGATGGTGGCACTTGTTGTTGCTGTTGCTGTTGCTGTTGCTGTGGTGGTGGCGGTCTCATGTATCCGTGAAGCTGCTGCTGCTGTTGGTAACCGTCCATGTTTGGGTGTTCACTTCGCTCTTTGTGGGTTTTAATTATATGATTGCCTTCAAGAGATCCAAACAAGGGTTTCGCTTTCCGGACTAGGTTTGATGGCAAAGAAAACAAAAGAGAAGCGTTTTTTCTGAGTTTCTTTTCTTTCCTTTTCTTTAAAAAAAAGGATAAAACACTATGAGTTTAGGATGGAGTTCTATTATAAATCCAAAAGAATTGGTTCGTGATGTAGAACCTATTAGGCTTGCATCATGATTGCATGATTCATTCGCCTTGGATCCTGGCATAGCACTCAAGAAATCCTGACATAGAATATATTAGCTTTGAATCCAGACATTGAACTCAAGAGAATTGAATCTTGAGGGAATTTAATTTGCTTGGGTCTGGTTTTAGATCTCAGGGCTAATGAGTCTGTCATCAAGACCTATTAAACGGCTAAACTAAATGTATTGGGTCTGAACGAAATACGCAAGCAAATTGGATCCTAACGCGGAGCCGAGAGATTTTTGGGCAGGATCCATTAAACTTCAGTCGTGGCATCAGGATCCATTAGCATTGGATCTTATACAGGATTCATAGTCTTGGGTCAAGCATAACTGCAAGACTAAAGATATTTAGATCCTTACGACTGACTTATGGGATTTGAATCCTAACAGATGATCCATGAAAATTGGATCCTTATAAATGACATATAGTCTTGAGTTAAGTGGAGCGGCAAGAACCAAGGAATTTAGGTTTCTGCTCATTCTATACTCAAGAAACTTGGATAAAACGCCTGTTTTTAGCTCTAAGTTTCTTGAGCCTGGAAGGGGATTCCTGACCCAAGTTAATAATAATAATAATTGATTTTGTCTTTCAAATCAATTCTATGTGTTTTTTATAGTAATAATATTTATTTTAAATTTAATAATATTCATGAATATAATAATATTTATAATATTAATAATAATATTAAATTTATCTACCCAAGTTCTTATAGTTTTTAATCCCTTCAAATCAAATTTATATGTTTTTTTCAATAACAATAATATTTTTTTAAAATTTATTAATGATAATAATAATAATAATTTTTAATTTTACCCGAAATCTATTTTTATTTTTTAATATTAATAATATTTTTTTAAATTTAATAAGTATTATATTAATGATTTTAACTATAATAAAAATATTAATATTTATAATACAAATAATAGTATTTTTAATATTAATTATAACAAAAATAATAATATTTTAAGACAAATAATAATATTTTTGGTATCAATACTTTTAATTATAATAAAAATAATAATGTTTATAATACAAATAATTATATCTAGAAACATAAGACTCAAGAACCTTGGGTCCTAACACGGGACCCAAGAGAATTGAGTCCTGACACATGACCCAACATGTGATTCTGCAGACCTTGGCGCTTAGGTTTGCACACCCTAGACGGCAGGTCTTCAGACCTGCTTGCTTGGGTCTGTAGTTAGACACACCTGTCTAGACCTAGTGCCTAGGGCTTGACAGTCCCTACGCCAAGTGTCTGCAGCCTGGGGTTGTGGCCAGGCATGCGGGTCTGGCCCTAGCACCCAGGGCGTGGCAGCCCAGCGCCTAGGGCCTGCAGCCTCACCCGAACCAGAACTAACCATTTTCTCCCTAACCAAAAAGACAACCTCACCTCCTATAGTTTTTGCAATTCTTTGTGGAAATGGCAGCATTGTCATTACACCGCATCAATCAACAATGCTTTTAGCAAAGAGTGAACCTAAACAGTACAATTCAAATTGAAATCACTCTCAATCTACAATACTTCCAAACAGTGCAATCCACAATGAAAGCACTAACAGTTTATAATAATTAAAATTTACTAATGATGATAACAACAACAATAATAGTAATATTAATTCTCAAATTTACCCTACAAATCAAATATATTTTTGCTTTTCAATATTTATAATATTTTCTACAAATTTTTTAATTATTATATGAATAATATTAATTATAATCAAAATTATAATATTTATAATAAAAATAACAGTATTTTTAATATTAATAATATTAATTATAATAAAAATCATAATATTTATATCACAATAATAATATTCTTAATATTAAACTTTTAATTATAATAAAAATAATAATATTTATCATATTAATAATAATATTAACTTGTCTAGCCAAAGTTTTTATAGTAATAATTTTTAAAAAAAATTTAACTATTAACGATGATAATAATAATAATAATAATAATTGTTATTATTTTTTTTTCATTTTTCTTTTCTGCAGAGTCCACACACCCAGCCGCACGGGTCTCCAACCCTAGGGGGTCTGAAGAACCCAGGTGCAGGTCAGAAGAGACCCGAGGGGCAGGTCTGCAGACCCCTTGCCTGGGTTTGTAGCCAATGCCTAGAGTCTGCATCCTTACCATGCCCCACCAAACAAATTTGTTATTCTTCGCTATGAGGTCTGCAGACCTAGAAAAGCAGGCTTGCAGCTTCACCATGCCCCACTAAATAATACAATCCACAGTGAAATCACTCATAATCTACAGTAATTCACTTCACAATACTAAACAATACAATCCACAATAAAAACAATCACAATACACAGTAATTTAGTCTACAGTAAAACAATAATCCCTTTTAGTTATGGTTAATTAGCTTGGTAGGCTTGTGTGTTTGGGTATTATAGCGCTGATTTTTGCCTGAAAATAATTTTTTTTAATTTTAATTTTTTATTTCATCACATAAAACCATTAAAAAATAATAATTCAATATTTTTTAAAATAAAATGAATTTTAAAATGCAAATTATAATTTTCCTTTTCCTTCTCTTTATTATAGAAAAAGAGAGCAAGTTGACCCCAAAAAAGAAAAAAGAAATTGACTAACTAGTATAAACGATTATCCACCAAAAATTCCCATTTCTAAAAGAAAAAAGCGAGAAAAATACAAGTGGGAATCACAGAGTTGAGCAGCAGGGGACATTGGATTCAGCAGCCACTTCGTTGCATTTTATATGCAAATCTGTGGAGTCAAGTTGTCTAGTGATTGATGCACAGAGATCAGAAGCATTAATGGTCAAACAATTCATCCCTTTATACCAAATCGCAAGATAGGTACCTTTAAAAAAAAATCATAAAGAAAGTCAACTGGAACCCAACTACAGCAAGGAGATGATGAAGATCAGCTCACCAAAACCGACAGTAATGCTTTCACTAGTTCCAAGTCTGGTAAATATATCACTGCATTCATGGTGAAGCAGTATAATCAACGTCTCATGTGGCCATGAGTGAAACACAATAAACATCTTTCTTTACTAAAATACACTCTTGCATCAGAGTTCCAAGAGCAGGGGTGTAAAGTTCTGTTTTTTTTTACCGGTGGATGAACAAACAATGAGCTGTAAGCATTCTGTATTGCGTGCCTTTCTTACTCTACAGACTTGGATAGCAGAAACTTCTCAGGCTATCCCTCCGGATCTCCTTTCCTTGCTCCAAGACAGTTGAATTTCAGTAGATGATGAACACTTCCGGCAGTGGTAAAAAGATGCCTGACGGAATAATTGAAAGAACGGATCAAAAGAAATATCTGGTACTCTATTATATGTCAGCGTGTCATGTTATCATGCCACAGCGTCAGCCTGTCGTCTATTCAATCGTGCATATAACCCATCCTGATGGAGAAGTTCCCTGTGACTGCCCATCTGCATGATGAAAAAGAAAGAATAATAATGGGGGCATTTGCACCTTTTTACTAAATTTTATACTAAAGAACGGTAAATGGAACCAGATAAAAGTCCTGAAAATTAAAATTGCCCGGGTTTGAAAGGAAGTATCTAGAAACCTATAGGCTTTTTCCATCGTCTACTTATTAATCCTAGTCTCAAATCTCTATTGTAAACTATGAACATTTTAACTCAAAATGTAGAAGAAACAAGGGATGCAGTTTCTCTCCACTTTGCAATCAGTAACAAATATGCCTGAATATTATTGGTCATAAGTTAATGTTGTGTCAACAATGTCCTCCTGTGGAACAAGGGGCTAGTAGGCATCCAACGCCAACTTTTTTCTCAGAAACAAGAACAACAAAAAAACTGCAGTGGCATTGAGAAATTATGGGATAAATGCCTTCAAAGCCCTTACCTGAGGGACAGGTTCGATACATTTTTTTATTTGTAAGCAAGTAATAGGTTTGGTAGTGCAGAAAAACGGAAAAAACATATAGTTAAAGAGGTTCGAAAAGAAAATTCCAATTTTCAAAATAATGATGGAGTTAATATTTAGGAATTCAGATGGAATTAACGGAGCACTGACCTCAACAACTTGACCACCATCCATTACCACTATCCGGTCAGCAGCTTGAATGGTGGAGAGCCTGGGGAAAGAATACAAGCAAACTTCAACTCTCAATTAAGACACTTGAAAGTAGGTGGGTGCAGCAGACAAAGACCTACCTGTGTGCAATAACAATTACAGTTCTCTTTGCCATTGATTCACTTCTAACAGCACGAAGTACACCCTACAAGCAGATGGCAAATTGAAGTCATCAAGTTATTGACCTCACATATTCCACTCTTTTCTCTCTCAACCTTTTCTTTTCCTTTTGTTTGGGTTTATTTGTCGTGTGTTATTCCAAAAGAAGGTACCTTAACATTGTGCTCGCTCTCTGCATCCAGTGCACTAGTGGCTTCATCAAGGATCAAAATGGCTGGGTCCCGAAGAATAGCACGAGCAATGGCAATTCGCTGCTTCTGACCCCCACTGAGCAGATCATCATCAACAAGTGTTTTGTAACCACTGGGAAGAGACGAAATGAACTCATGAGCATATGCCTGCTTTGCAGCCCACTCAACATCCTCCTGCGTTATATCCCGTGTACATCCATATCTAATGTTTGAACTGATATCCATGTGGAATAGTTTTGGTTCCTGTTTACAAATATTCATAGTAAGGAGGAAATTCTTTGAGTTTACTGGAATTCATTAATTCTGGAGGTAAATGAAGCACCTGCCCAACATATCCAATCCGCTCCCTTAACCACTTGATATCCAACTCTCCAAGAGAGAAGCCATCAATTAAAATCTGCAAGAAAAGTAACAATTACATGAGATTCATATTTGTTCATCCACCGTATTAATCAATAGATCATTGAAATGCAAGAGTATCATCTGCCAACAGCTCCCATTACAATCTTCAAGAGGCAAGCATCCATCAAAATTAAAAATCAAATGATGATTGCCCATGTTTAATGTGTAACTCTTGAATGAACCCAAACTAAATTTGAATAAAGAGGGGGGGAAATAACTTCATGGTCAAGTTTCCTTTTTCAAATACAAGAAAAGAAAAGAAAAGGACAAAGGAGGCAGGCGCAGCCTTTAATAGAAACACAAGAAACATGAACATCATCTGAAACTCTTATTCTGGTGCAAGATGGGTTCGTCAAGTATTTGAGAAGTGAATTCTCTTGCTTATCCTTCTTCGATCTCAGAATACTAAAAAAATCATTCTAGACCTCTATTATTACAGCAAATATCACCGAGCATGATGTGGAGGATAAAGTTGTTGTAAGTCAAAGTTGAGAGCCATGCACTAGTTGTACCCAATCACTAATGGTAACTGAATAATCCCTACAGCAAAATCAGTTTCGATGTGTTATCCATGCAAACTGGAGGTTTTTTACGTACCAATTTAGAATATACCTCTACTTACTTCCACGAAACAGAGTTCAAGGTCAAGTTTTTCCAGCCCTCTAAACTGATATAGTACAAGCGGGAAAACCATCTCCAAATTATTTGCAATTTTATTAATTTTTTATTTGTCCTTATTTAGGAAGTTTTCTATTTGCAATAAAAAATGGAATTGATCGCCATAATTTCTCAAAACAAAGGAAAGGACACGAAAGATAAAACACAAAATTATGGATCAATTAAGCACTCTCATAGACTTGCTCAAGAATAAGAAAGACGTGAAAATAACATGATGCTATTTATAGGGATCTGTATATATTCCATTCCAAAAAAAACAGAGAGAAAGTTAGAAAAAATTGGCATTTAAGTAGGACTTTATTGCTACTGGGAATTTATTTGTTTGGAGGTTATCCCTTTTTGGATAGGACTCTTTAGGGCTTTGGTGTAACAATATGAGCACAAATTTTCTATACCTATGACATCTATCTTCATGATCAATTGAAACAGGTGGATGGGGTGGGGGTGGGGTTAAAGAGGTGGGTTTTTTTTTGCTTATCCCTCTACATCAGGAAGTGGAGAAGGAACCTTGATGACTTTTTACCTTTTCCTTTTACAGTCTTATACTTGATTTTGAAAAAGGTGCTGCTAATAATTAATCCTCTATTCAGCAACTGAGATTTAAACACCTTCAAAGGAACAAGTAGAGCACAGAATATAAGATTTCACCTTGATTTCCACATTTTCTTCTACGTTGATTATTCAATTCTAGAGTACCAAATCCTTCCATATCAGACAATAAATAAAAGTTTGAGTCCTGTCACATGTCAAAAATTTTACCTGACCATTTGTTGGCTCATAAAGGCGAAGCAGCAGATTCACTATGGTGCTTTTCCCACTTCCACTAAGACCAACCTAAGAGAAATTAGATGAGCAAATTATTAGCAATGATCGTCATTGAAACAGGATTGGAATCAAAGAAACAACATTCTTAAGGATTGGAATCAAAGAAACAACATTCTTACAATTGCAAGCACTTCACCAGGATGCACTGAAATGTTTACATGTCGCAGTACAGGAACCTGTTCCGATGCTAAAATGATTATTTTGTTTCAAAGCAGCATGATGACAAACTTCAGAAAATTAGAACCCAGCATAAAAAAGTAAATATGACATCAAAAAATCTCTCCACGTTGTTTCCTTTCACATTCACCCATAGCCATACAGTTCCTCAAAGTACTCTTGTTACTGGAGCATTCACTGCAATATAGGGTATGGAACTACTATACAGTTACGGTTTTAGCGCTATTTACAGTCATCGAAGAGTAAAGCATGAGAGGGTATGTCTTAAGGAAAAAATGGGCATGGAATCAGGAGGCAGAAGCATAATTGGTGCTGAAGTTAAGAAACATACCATTTCTCTTGAAGGATAGTAGAAAGCCACATTTACAAACTCTATATGTCCCATCAGCCTTTGCAACTTTAATCCTGTAAAGCAGTAGAGTCTAAAAAATCAAACTAATATAAATGGAAACAAAAATTCTGTATGGTAGCAAAATCTAAAAAATCAAACTATTATAACTGGAAATTCACCAGTAAATAAAATACAGGCACGGAAGTTCTCTTCTGAATGCAATCTTTTGGCAACCAAAGTGGCAGCTTTCCTTTGTGTTCTATGGAATTAGATATTTCTGAAAAATAAAAAAACTACATGTGTGCAAATACGATACACCTTAGTAGATGATATCTCAAGGCAGTCTCTAAGGCCTATTGGTCAGAGACTTGAGAGTTATTTCATCAGTCCAACTATGGACAATGTTTCTCCCAGCCCAAAGTGCCTAGTTGAAGGAAAAAACCATCAAATCATCATAGAATGTCTGCAAGGTTTGCATTGAAAAGCTACCCAGATATTGTAGAATGTCAGCAGTGTCATCTAAGAAACACTGAATTAACACATTGTCCTCCAAATCTTTGATCCTCAATTTGGAAACCACTGATGCTTCAAACTCACAGGGGGGGAGTTAGAATGCATCTCCCTTTTAATTGTTGTGATCTCACAAGAGAAGGATTCATCCATGTATCCAAAAGAGCAAGAAAGAGGACCAGAACAAAATAAAAGAATATAAGTATGCAAGATCCTATCAAAGTTCAAAACTGCTTGCCTTTTGATAAGAATTGGTCGCTTGGCAATAGATCCATCAATTGGAAGACCTTTTCACTTGCCCCAATGGATTGCATTAGGGATGATAAATTATCCCCTACCCACCATGTAGAATATATCAGCCATTCGCTGTATAATATAAACTTTGTAAGTTGCTCTGCCGTAATATGACCAGCCAGAATAGACGTTCCTCCTACTAGCACCGCAATGACCTAAAAAATTAAAACTGCCAAAATAAGCAGGAAGAGACTAAAAACCAGACCACGAAGTTTAGGTTTACTAATACTTTCAAGGCCAGATGCATTAACTTTCATAGTGGATCATTGAACACCTTACACTAGATACTTCCATGAAACCACTCAAATTCAAAAGTTAGAAGATAGTTGTTTGAAAAATTGACAACATGACAGACATGACTTAAAAAAAAAAGAAAAATGGACCTGAGTTGAGTGATAAAGAGTGTTGAAACTCAAATTCCAAAATCCATACGCAGCACTTTGTCGCAAGCTTATATTAGCCAATTTCTCCAGCCACAGCTTGTACCTATGGACCAATGATATAAAACATTTTTCTACCAGAATTAATTTAGCTACAAAAAAACATGTATGCCTGATGGCAATGTTTTCCATTTTCTGGGAGTTGCAGAGCCAAAAGGCAGATGTGCTCAAGCATATACAGGATTCAAAGGCATATTTACCTTCCAAGTTCAACTTTTTCTGTTCCATAAATACGAACTGTCCTCATCAAAGAGAATGTCTCTTGCGCCACCTACATAAAAATAATGCAAACCCATTTGTTGTGATATCATTTAGAAGAAAAAGGAACTGTTTCCTTCAATAACTAAAGGATGAGTTGTTTTATTCTACTTCATTAGCAGAAGCAGTGAACTCTTGAGTCAACTTTGCGGCCTTCTTCTGGTACCTAACGAAAAAGAAAACCAAGTTGAAGTAATAATCAGCAGTGTTCAAAATAAGTCCACGAATAGAAAAGAGGGGATGATAGAAATTATACATTAGCCCAAATCATTGGTCTTTAAATTTGTGTGCATTGCGTGTTGAAGTCACTAATCTAGAGTCAAAGCACATCATGTTTCTAGCAAAACAACAACCCTTTAGCTCAAGATTGCTAAGGCTATCACTCAACCTTTCTTTATTAATTGACATTAACTTGAACCACGTGACTCCTAATTAAATCAGCCATTGTTTGCGTGGAAATATTCTTATTCGATTTATCATGTGGTGCACCCACCAAACATCCTCATTTCAATCAAATCCAGTTTATGATCAACCACTTTCAGTAAGCCCATCTCAAGATTATTGGGGGGGGGGAGATCAGGATGAAAAGATACAAAATCTTACTGGCCGTAGATCAGCATCACTGCTGCTAAAGTTGTGCATATCAACAGTGTGAATGAACCAAGTTTCCAGGACAAAATTATCAAGTAGATCAATGCACCTGTACCCTAGAATAGAGCAAAAGGAACACAGGTTCAATCATCATATTGTAAACAAACTAATAACTACTGATGATTTTACCAGCAAATAACCTGTAGGACATTGCGCAAGATCAAATTAAGATCATTGCCAATAACACGAGACACTTGCTGACAATCTGACCCAAGCCTGCTTGTCAAATCACCGACTGTTTCATTGTCAAAAAATGATATATCCTACAATAGATATACCACAATCATAAGTTAATCCATAAACCATAATATCCAAACAAGCACCGCCTGCAATCGCATTAGAGGACGTACAAAGCAGTAGTGCTGATCAGAGTATAACAAACCTGGAGAAGAAGAGCAGAATATAATGTTTCCCTCATTCGCTTCACCTACAAAATACTACAGAAGTCAGAACGATACTTCACGGGAGAGAGCGTTTCACAAAACAGCTCTTCTCTAGTAGTATCTTGAAAAACTCAAGTCTAAACATCTTCTTTAAGCTAAGCAAGCAATTTTAGAATGTAACTCGGAACTACCAACGATATGAACTCTGGCATTGGCATAACACAACTGATAGGACCAACAAGTGAAATGCTAGTTTAGAAACCGGAGAGGTTAACCATCAGGGAGTGACTCACCAGGATCATATTTGCAATGCCAAAACAACAACCCCGTATTCCACTGAATTTCAAATAAACAAGGCACAATGTCAGCAGCTGTCAAATTGAAAGCTCAATGTAGGAAATTGTTGCATTAACTATATATCAGACGGCCATGCTTTATTAGCATGCAAGCTACAGAGGAGAAGGGGATTTTTGACCATACAAGATTTTAACCTGCAAATTCCAGCTACAACACATAGGGCAACCAAGAGACGCACATTTCGGTGGAATACTGCAACGGTTGCAGTCTGGGCTGAAAAGATCGATGCCGTTAAGAAATGCGGTACTGAGATTTCCGAAAGCTGAGCCCACCACAAGCACGTGCACAAATTAAGCACTACTCCTACTAGTTAAAATTAATTAATTAATTAAATTCAAGAAAATCACACGCACCGCTGCAACAATGAGAGCAGTAAAAGCGGCGAAAATGACCCAACGATCCTGAGCCACAAGGTGCCACATGCGAGTAAGTGCACGCCACACGGTGACCGGTTTGGCCAAAATTTTAATATCCGCCTCATCAGAAAAGCTCCACCAGTTTCCTCCAGGCAAAATTGACGGAAGAAACTCGATAAATCTCCGAATCCTCTCGTTTAACTCAACACCTTCCTCTCTCTCCACCCGCTGCTCGCTGCCATAATACTGTTCTATGTTACTGCCATAGCCGTTTACTGATGATGATGAAGAAGAAGATGAAGATTTTGGGGGAAGCGGTCTTCTTCTATTATTATTATTATTATGAAGGGAAAATTGAAATCCGGTACCGGTGTCTAAACGGACGAGGTTCCTACAGGTACGGATTAGACGACGTTGCTTATATTTGTGGTGGTGAGGCGAAGAGAGAAGGCGAGGCTTTATTAAGTTGACATTGCTGCTGCAAATCAGCACGGCCATGGATATACGATTGAAGAAATGGAGAAGTAAGAGGAGTGCACCGCTTTCTTCTCTTTGTGCAACTTTGCGTTGTGAAATTTGGTTGCCAAGGAGTGTTTCTTAAGCAAGTCTTCAGTTGAATTACTTGAGAGGTCATTAATAACCATTGGATTAAAAATAAAGAGGTTATTGGACTGGTTAATTACCAAGCCGGTGGTAGTCCCTTGTAAACTGTTTCTTTCTTCCTTTTCCAAATCAATTTTTTATTCTTTAATTAATTTCTCCGTGAACCAGTGATCATCTCTATGGCTCGTTTCGTTTCGACATCTAGATTAGGGCTTTTTGAGTTCTAGGAAGAAGGGGGAGCTTTTTAGTTGCTGTTTTTTACTGCTATCTGTTTTGTTGTCGTGGAGTTATAGACACCAGGAGCATCAGGAAGAGAGGTTGTAGGTACATTGTTGATAGCGCTCGATGCCTGCTTGCTATTTGGACGTGAGGTGCCAAAAATTCGGGCTCACTGCAGCTATTAGCACGTGTATTTTTAATTAATTTTTTATAAATTATTTTTTAAAATAATTTTTACTTAAAAATATATTAAAATAATATTTTTAAAAAATTTTCACATCAATATATCAAAACGATTTAAAAATATTAAAAAATTAATCTAAAACAAAAAAATTAAAATTTTTTAAAAGCACGGTTGGGCTGCAAAAATAAATGGCTTATTGGTGTTTTTTAGAATTGTGATAATTTTTATAGTTGTAATTTGAAAAAAAATTATTTTTAGTTTTTTCTTAACTAAAAGAGTTTTCAGTGAAACTCATGTAAAATTATTTGGTTGTTTTATTGACTAAATGGTATTCATTCTATAATTATGGCGAAGCACAACCCCAACTAAATAAACAATCGGATCTTTAATGGGAAGCACATGGGTTATTTATAAAGATAGTAACATAGATTTGAGATGTAATTGTTGTAAATAATAAAGTTTAAAATATTATTATTTACAAAGGTTTTTCACTTTACATTAAAAAGATATTATTTTCTTCTTTTAAGTTTAAGTATTTAAACTAAAAATATTTTTTATTTTATATTGGCACAACTTTTTTCTTATAAACACAGAGTATCTATACTAATAGATCTCCAATCTCATATTGAAAAAATAAAATTTTCTTATAATGTTTATATACTGAACTTTGATATGGGCTAATAATCATGGAAATGATTGACATGATCTTCTTAGTACGATTGCGTAATTTACCATGAAAATAATTGGCATAATCTTCCTAGTACGATTGCATAACTCTTCAAGGATGGGATGAAAGTGACCTCAACAATAAGGATAGACACGATTTTATCAGGGCAATAACCCCACAACTCCAAAAAAAACTTGACTTCATCCCTGCAATGCAATAACACCAATCTTTATGTGATCTCAACGCCATCTTAACGATTTGTTAGAAATATAAAGATACACTCGTACCTTAGATTCTTCTTGGTTTCAAGTAAGGGGCATATCCTACCAAGGTTAGGCAAAATCAAAGCTCGATTTCTATCAAAATTTAATAAATGTTTTTCTAAGTATAAGTGATGAACCCATACAAATTTTAAACAATTTTATAAGGGCTTCTAGACCCTGCATAAAAATTTTAGTATAGGCTTGATATTTTTCTAAGTACGGGTGTTAGACCTATACAAAATTTCAAAACTTTTCTAAAGGGCTCGAATCCCGTGTAATTTTTATTATGGACATTAGATCCATATAAACATAACAGGTCAATATAGACATGAAAAGAATAAAATTTATAAAATAAAACAAAATATATGTTACATGGATAAACCCTACAGGACTGAGGCTATATACATGAGTAAAGGGAGATGAGGGAAAGGGAATAAGATATCTAACCCGGGCTCCCCAACTAGATATTCTCCACGATAGGCAGCTGCAGCCCTAACAAGGAACATATCTAGAAAATCAAGCATCGGGACTAGATGGAAGGCAACACTAAAGTCTATATGCATTCCTCTTGATTGATTTAAGAAATACATGTTGGACATGACAAGAAAGCTCGTGTCTCTAACTGTCTCGGACAAAGCTATGAACCCCCTAAAAAGTTCATAGAGCTCCATATAAGAGTTCCTCAAAACCTTCAGCTGAGCCTAAGAACTTTAGGCTTCTTTCCTGATAGTGAGAAGCTCAACCCTCAGATCGTCTTAAGTGGTTTTCACCTAAAAAATCTTCCATTTCAGGATATCCGCTTGATTATAAGCGACCTGAAGCAGTTTATCATTAGAGCCAAACTGAAGAACAACACCTTTTATTTGTTCCTTCAGTGATAATTAACCACCTTGAGGCTCCTCAATTCAGCATTCACAATAGTTTTATCCTCTTTTCGTTGCTTAAAGACAGCTTGGTTTCCTCTATTTTTAGCAATGACCTCTCTTATGTGATTTCTCTTGGTCATTTAACACCTTTAAGAATATGTGCACATTAAGAAAACTACCAAAAACAAGTGTTAGTAATAATGGTCATAAAACCAAACTACAAGGATAAACAAGAAAGTTCTTTACATTGAAGATCATCTGTCAACTTAAAGCCAAATGGCAATAATAGATCCCATAAGATATTATTAAGATGTCTGATGAAATAGTGAGGATCCTTTTTAGTAGTCTCACCATCTAAAGGTCAATCTCTCTAAGGCATTTCCTTCCACCAACAACAGCCTCTATGAGTTTTCTCTCCTTATTAGTCAAGATAAGGGAACTGAAAAGATTTTGATTAAGAGCGAGGTCAAAAAAAAATCCTCAAATTCAGCTTCCTCAAGAATAACCCAAGTAAAGGGCCCAACTATTGTAGCCTCTATAGACAAAGTAGTTGAGGTAAATGAAATGTCTCTATATGAGCCTTTATAATTAAGGCTAGAACATTGGTCTTCACAGGGGTAGAGACCCTTATTATTTTAAAGCAAACCATGATGTCTGCAGTCATTTTAGAGGGGTCAAATTTGTTTGACCCTTAGAAAGAAAAGTATTATTTGTTTGACGTTTGCAGTATCCTTGGGCTCGACATCTCGTCAAGCCTAGATGGATGTAAAACCGATGATATTTTTAGGCTCTCTATTAGGTTACAAAACTCTGTTTGTTTTTGTCGTGACCCTTAACATAAACAATTAAGGTAAAAAAAATATTAATCTCTCTATATCCCTATGTATATAAAAGTTTTATAGGGAACCTGTTACTTTATCCATCATTAATAATGTGTAAAAGATATTTATCATTTTTTAAATGCTATTAGAGCAAGATGACACTTTAACCTCTTCTCTTCATAAAAGAACAATGTTCATGGATTATAATGACCGGGAGATTCCTTCAAAGAGCCAGGTTCACAATCTTTATTACATACATATTTTTAGAGCATCTTTTTAAAATATCATTGCACTCTCCCTCTAGAAAGATACTTACTTAAGCATCAGATAGTGTATATATATATATATATATATATTTGAATAAAGAGATTAACCAAATTTCCGATATATAAACCTTATTCTTAAATTATTTTGAATTTAAGACATCTTCAGTTATGTATTGTGATGGTTATATTATTGTTTATAACTAATAAAAAGCCAAATATTTATGAAGAGTACAAAATACATTGACGTCAAATATTATTTTGTTCGAGAAATTACTATTTCAAATGATATCGGTACAAGGAAAATTAGTATTGTTGATAGCTTGATGATGACTTCATACGTTTGATAGTGTGTTTAGAAGTGTAGTAGCGATTTTTTTTCAAAGTGTTTTTTATTTTAAAATACATCAAAACAATATTTTTTTATTTTTTAAAAATTATTTTTGATATTAGCATATAAAAATGATATGAAAAAATTAAAAAAAATTAATTTTTTTAAAAAATACTCCCCAAAGGCAATAACGAACACACCATTGTCATTTTCGAGTATTGATTGGATTTCATTTGCGTGCGGGACTGGTAATAACATTACTCGAGGTCATCGAAGGCCTCGGTGGTAAAGGTGAAGATTCTTCAATGGAACCCAAGCTAAGATGAAGATTCGTTAACTAACGGGTCTAACCTTGTTTGCTCAGCAAAGCATAAAAACAAAAACATTTCATTCAAACATTCCTCCTATTTCGGAAGGATTTAACTTACTTAGGATTAAGATTGATATCTCCGAAGTTGTATTATTTCAATATTTGTAAAATTTCCTCCTATTTACCCATTAATGCAGGCATACTCAAACTACGACAATTGACAAATCTAAGTGTAATAATCTCTTTTTTTATTTGTTATAATAATTCTATATATCAGATCGTGCAATCATAGCAATTATATTTCATGGTCGAATAATATAAGAATCAACAATATTTCAATTTTTTAAAATTACATATAATAACTAATTAATTAATATCATTGAACTAATTTAGTGGTACGTCAAGAAAGAAATCTATTATTTAAGGAAAATTATTTCCTTATGAGTCTCATCAAAGAGATGACCATCTCCTCATCTATTATCAAAAAAAAAAATATAGTTTAGTAGATGATCCAATAGTAACAATTTAGGACCAAAAAGTTTATTTCTCCTGTGATCTAAAGTTCGAGTCATGTGGTTACTAATATGATAGTCACTAGAGACTTATATGATCATTAACTTTATGGCCTATAGAATTAGTCGAGGTGCGTACAAACTAACCCAACACCCGTGTTAATAATTAAAAAAAAATTACAACTGGATATTTCATATCAAATTTATACATGAATTAAGGTGTTAATCAATAAGTAATTGATATAGATTCTATGAATTTTAAAATGATTAGTTTCATAAAGAAATAATCACTATATTTTTTCTCTAATACCCCTCATTTTAATTACAAATGACGTAGAGCATGCTACAATTATAAAAAAAATGATGATATATATTTTTATGTGTTAAATAATTGATTTCAACAAAACATTTAAGCTGGAAAATATTTATTTTTCTTTACCTGAATAAATATTATATAATTTAAGATTTTGAGTATTTTTTTTTAAATATTATCAGGCTCACCAAGTCTTTTAAATCTATTTTTACCCGTCCATGAAAAACATCTCCAATCTTCCTACCAATAATTTTTTAAGCTCATCAACAATGATCCTTATTTATTTGAATTAAATGATTAATTTTGTTATATGTATTCGATAATGCATAGTAA
Organism: Populus nigra; assembly: GCF_951802175.1. Taxonomy (NCBI): domain Eukaryota; kingdom Viridiplantae; phylum Streptophyta; class Magnoliopsida; order Malpighiales; family Salicaceae; genus Populus; species Populus nigra. The sequence goes on from NC_084857.1 coordinate 14,950,978, forward strand.
AAAAAATACAAAAACTTTAGTCACTGTGAGCATGAGAGGGAAGCCCAGTTCAGAATTTCTGGTCCAGTTATTTAAAGCCCACTTTCTGAAACCCTAACTGCTGCCGCTGCCACATCCAAAACCGGAGGACAAAATCGTCAACAAAGAATCCCACACATTTTCTTTCGCACATATATATATATTTTCCAAACCCTAAGACCGTTCACTCTGGTCTCTTTGCCGCCGTTCAGACCCTAGACAACTGATATCTACCCCTCTCACCAAAAAATGACGACTCGCTTCAAGAAGAACCGGAAGAAGAGAGGGCACGTCAGTGCTGGCCATGGACGTATCGGCAAGCACAGGAAGCACCCAGGTGGTCGTGGTAATGCTGGAGGTATGCACCACCACCGGATTCTATTCGACAAGTACCATCCTGGTTACTTTGGCAAAGTCGGTATGCGTTACTTCCACAAGCTCCGCAACAAGTTCCACTGTCCGATCGTGAACATCGACAAGCTCTGGTCCATGGTCCCTCAGGATGTTAAGGACAAGGCAACCAAGGATACTATGCCGATGATCGATGTCACTCAGTTCGGGTACTTCAAAGTTCTTGGGAAGGGGGTTTTGCCTGAGAAGCAACCAATCGTTGTCAAGGCCAAGCTTATTTCGAAGATTGCTGAGAAGAAGATTAAAGAGGCTGGTGGGGCTGTTTTGCTTACTGCTTAGGTGAGGGTTTTTAAGATTTTTAGCTGTCCTTGATTTTGTTAAATTCAAGAGATTAGTGATACTGTTGGACCGTTTGATATTATGGATACTTTATGTTTTTCTTATAAATCTATTGGTATTGGCTTATTTATGGCTTTGTCTCTTGCATTCAAGGCCGGGTCGAATTGAATTGATTGTTTGATTATGCTAATTTCACTGTGGTGCTTTGTGAATATGAAACCTTACTCTTCCTAATGCTGACTTGTTTATGAGGGTTCTTTTTGCATGGATATAAAAATCTTTAGTTGCCATTCAATTTTTTACTGAGTGAATATTTTTTATAGAGTTGAATTGTAAATGAAACTGCTCTTGAAAGTTTCGTTTCGAATCAGGCAATTGAAGTTTATATGCATTGCAAGAAAATGCAATTAGGTCTGATTCATTTCTCAGTGCTGGTTTCTTTTGGAATATGCCCTGTCACATTCTCTCGATAGTTGGTTTCTTTTGGAATATGCCCTGTCACATTCTCTCGATAGTTGGTTTCTTTTGGGATATGCCCTGTCACATTCTCTCGTTAGGTGTCTTGTTTACAAGATTCTTATAGGAATTTGCTCATATTTGGTTTCCAATCATGACGCATTTTGCTTGTGGGAAGGAAATAGAATATCAGTAATGTATTGATCTAGCTCATTGCAGTAGACTTGAGGGACTCTAGGAATCCACACCCGAAATTCGTTTTTCAATAAATTAATGCTGTTTGGTGGGTTTTCTACTAAACCTATTGCTCATGTTCCTTCTGCATTATTTATTTTAGCATTAGTGACTGGAGATTTTAACAATAGTGTGAAGACATTCTGGTGTGCTTGCTGATTTTTCCTCACAAATATCATATTATATTTATAATGTTTTTTTATCACTTATTTGCAAATGTTTTAAGTATCATTTCGATCAGTATGAAATACGAATACTCATTTTATTGATAAATTGATATGTTATTAGGAATTTTTGTGCATGGACTATAATATGACTGTCTGCTATCACCTGTACTTGCGTATCAGCAATTTGGTTCCACCTGCTTTGTTAAGGCCCTGGTGTTTTGTGCTTTATGGAGATTCTGTTTATGTCCGTTAAATCACTCTCTCGAGTGATTGTAAAATTTCCTTTGGCATGGCATCATAACCATGCCTGCCAGCAATATTCTTCCATCATAGAGTTTGGTATCCATCTCTTGTCATTGACTCTTTGGCTCGAGTGATTGTAAAATTTCCTTTTGCATGGCGTTCTAACCATGTCTGCCAGCAATATTCTTCCATCATAGAGTTTGGTATCCATCTCTTGTCATTGACCCTTTGGCGTGCTTGAATTTTGGCCTATTTGTATGTGTTTTCAGAGCTGTCTTATTTCATCCAATGGACTTGCGGTTTTAATGTTTCTAGCTGCGAATCCTACATTGTGCAAATACCTTTTGTATTGGATAAATGGGGGGATTGAGGAGTGAAAGTCAGATTCTATAGCATTAGGTTTACTGGTTTTATCAAAGGAGTTTGTTCATCTCTAGTGGGAATCGAGATTGAAGTTGCACTAGCCATTATAGAAACGAACGAACTCAAATTGAGGCGAAGAAATATTATCATGGTGGTCCAATCAATTATAGTGCTCGAATGTCAGGGTTCCTCTGTCCGTGGAGAGTTCTCCCAGGGATTTAGGACGGAAACCAGCATTTAGAGACTTAAGGCAATTGTAAGGTTAGTATTTGAATGCCGAGCTCCGCCAGGGGTCGATCAGTTTAGTGAATAGCAAGCAATACTGTCGAAGCAAGCTAACAAGAAATTGGTTGAACATACAGATATTGCCATTGTTAGCTTACATGAATATTCAAACCCTACCCTGTTGGGTATTGTTGTCTTTTTTTTTATTATTATTTATTAATATAGGTATCTGGATTAGCTTGTATTTATCTTAATTAATTTTACTAACCTTGAAGTTTTATGGACGGAGTCTGATTTTATAGACCATGAAAATAATGACCGTTTTATTTAGTCCGAGACCCCTACAAGAAATAGTGTCTCAAGGAACATTTAATGTTAAAATCTTAGTGTATTGGGCTTTCGCTGTTTAATAACAATTGTTAAAATGAAGCATTCTAGACTTTATTTAAACATTGGAAAAAACTTGCACTGAAAAGCTATGTTCCTTCCTGAAGTGTATTATAAATTAGTTCTTGTAGTTTTGCAGAACAAATTAAGTAGTTCGTTTGATTTTAAAAACTAATTACTTAGTCTTTTAATCAACGTTGAGCATGTTTAATTCTATATAATTTTATTCCAAAAAATGTTTTTTCCCTCGTCAAATCTTTCCATATTATTTATTTATTTTTAAAACTAAAACATAAAATAAAATAAAATAAAAAATTCAAGAAAGAGACGACTAGTTAGTTTTTAAAATTAAAAGGACCATTTAATTTGTTTTCCAAAATTAAGATGACTAGTTTATAATTTATTCTCCTTCGTGTGGTGGTGAAAAGCTTCACTTAGAAAGATGTGTGTATTTTGAGAAATTTTACATTCAATTATGTCAACATTTTTCTTTTTTTAAAAAATGAATGTTTAATTGGATATTTTTTTATTGTTATCCAGATGACACGAATGACATGGATCTAGGAGATGGCATGGCAATAAAGACAAGAAAAATAAAAAAAAATTAATTGTTTTTTATATTTAGTTAAAAAAATATAAGAAGAAGAGGGAACACTTCTAATTTCTTGTTAGGTTAAGTTGGTTAGTTTTTTTATTTATTTTTTATTAAAAAATTAATTTTTTATTAAATAATTTTTAAAAAATAAAAAATATTATTTTAATATATTTCTAAATAAAAAACACTTTAAAAAACAATGACAATCATACTCTCAAACACGATTATTACTTTTTATTTTTTATTCAAAAGTAGAAAGAAAAAAAAGGGGAAATTTACCTTTAAAAGTGTTTTCCTTGCCATTAGCGGCACATGATTAATCATCCACTGCATTATCCCTTTGTAGAATTTCACAGAGACAGATGAGGAGAATTGTTTTCTTATTTCAATGGTTTGTTGTGTACAGAGTCTAAATATTTATAATACAATTGTGAGTAAATCACTCCTACTAATTTGCTATACAAAATTCAAAAGTAGAATCTGAAAACGTAAATCAAGGCATTTAACAGAACCGAAACTAAAGGTCCAGAATTATTGTTATGTCTTCTCCGCTTGCTGAGGTTTGGCCTGATTTTTAGTTGCTGCACCATCTTCTACGTGATCTGTACAATCTTCTACGTGATCAACAGATTTCAATTCAATACACCCCCTCAACCGAATGGGCAGCTCCTGCACATGAAGGTTGGTCCGTAGATGAGTAAACCGTGCAACAGTCAGAGGTTTAGTCAACAAATCTGCAAGCTGATCACGTGTGGACACGAAGGAGACATGAAGTTTCTGCTGCACAACTTGATCTCGTACGAAATGAAAGTCAATTTCAATGTGCTTCGTACGAGCATGGAACTTTGGATTAGATGAGAGATAAGTCGCACCAATATTATCGCACCAAAGAGTTGGACAACGTTGGAGAGGCATTTTGAGTTCTTGCAACAGAGATTGAAGCCACTGCAATTCAGCAGCAGTGTTGGCCAGTGACTTATACTCCGATTCAGTGCTGCTGCGTGCCACTGTTTGCTGTTGTTTGCAGCTCCAGCTAATTAAATTGGATCCATGAAAGATACAATATGCTCCTACACTTCGTCGGTCATCACTGTCACCAGCCCAATCGGCGTCACTAAATCCTTGTAAAGTATGATCAGACTGATGAGTAATATGTAAACCAAAATTTACAGTGTATTTGAGATAACGAAGTATACGTTTCACTGCCTGCCAATGAACATCTTTGGGCTGATGCATGAACTTGCTCACCTTGTGAACTGCAAATGCAATGTCAGGTCGTGTAAAACCGAGATAATGTAAGGCACCAACTGTACTTCGATATAAATAAGGGTCGTCGAAATCAATACCCTCAAATTTAGAGTGTGTGCAGTTTGTGGACATTGGTGTGCTGCAAGGTTTGACCTTATCTAGCTTGAGTCTTCGTAACAAGTCAATGACATATTTTCGTTGAGTCAGAATCAGATCACCACCATCATGCAGAGTTTCAACTCCGAGAAAATATGATAATAGTCCCAAATCTTTGACAGGGAAGACACGTCCAAGGTAAGAAATTAATTTGTTGACTTCCTCAAAGTGAGAACCCGTGACAATAATGTCATCAACATATATAAGTATGAGCAGCTGGAAACTTGCAGTTTGTAAAATGTAAAGTGAAGGATCTGATTTTGAGCCTACAAAACCATACTGAAGCAATTGATCTGTCAACCTAGAGAACCAAGAACGAGGAGCCTGACGAAGACTATACAGACTTTTCTTTAAGCGGCATATATGAGTGGGAAAGTCGGGATGAATATACCCTTGAGGTTGACACATATATACCTCTTCATCTAGCAGTCCATGGAGAAAGGCATTTTGAATATCCAGTTGCCGAATACACCAACGCTGGGAGAGAGCAATAGATAACACTAACCGAATGGTTCCTTGTTTAATGACGGGGCTAAAGGTTTCCAGAAAATCAACACCATGTTGTTGATGATAGCGTTTAGCTACCAGCCGCGCCTTGTACCGCTCCACAGTGCCATTAGCATGGGTCTTGATACGGTAAACCCATTTATTTCCAACAAGATTGATGTTGGATTTAGCTGGTACAAGATCCCAAGTATTATTTTGTAAAAGAGCAGTAAATTCCATGTTCATTGCTTCCCTCCATTTGTGGTCTTTTGAAGCATCAGTAAAAGATGTTGGTTCAACCGGTGCGTGGCAGGATTGTGCAAGAAGTGCATGAGGCAATGGGTATTTGATGAACCCAACATATGGTTGCTTCGGTTTGAGAGAGTTTGTCTGAGATCTGGTAGTCATTTTTCTTGGTATGTGGGAAGGAGCAAGTGCATCTGCAAAAGATGTATGAACCGCATGCAGTGCTGGAGTTGGAACCTCATTTGAAATAACATTTGTAGTAACAGTAGCTGGAATGAGATCAAATTCATGTGGAGAGACATGATTGGCATTTGTAACATCACCTGCAAGAAGAGTTAGGGAATTTGAAACACTTGGTTGTAAATTGGCTGGTAAGGTGATAGCAGTGGACTCGGAAACTAAGGACACAGATTGGGGAGAATTGTAGGGAAAGAAAAGTTCATCAAATATGACATGTCTAGACACAAAGATTTTGCCAGTAGACAAATCGAGACACTTATACCCCTGATGTGAGAGACTGTAGCCAATAAAAATACATGTTTTCGATCTGTAATCAAATTTATGTTTGTTATAAGGACGTAAATTTGGCCAACAAGCACAACCAAACACACGCATAAAGTTATAATTTGGTTTTTGATGATAAGCCTTTTCAAAAGGAGAGCAATGGTTTAAAATTTTAGTTGGAAGACGATTGATTATATAAACAGCCGTTAAAAATGCATCCTCCCAGTATGGTTTTGGAAGATTAGCATAGGCCAATAATGCTAGATCCATTTCAACAATTTGACGATGTCGTCTTTCAACAGCTCCCATTTGCTCATGTGTGTATGGGCAAGCTAGACAATGTTGAATACCACATTTGGAAAAATATGTATTTAATCTACGATACTCAACTCCCCAATCAGTTTGAATGGCCTTAATTTTGGTATTAAAATGGCGTTCAACATACGTTTGAAAATGTAAGAAAATATTTTCAACATCGGATTTTTGTTTAAGAGGAAATAACCAAATATATTTTGTGAAAGCATCCAAGAAACAAACATAATAGCGAGAGCCGTAGCTGGAAATCACGGAACTAGGCCCCCAAACATCTGAATAAATGAGTTCCAAGGGCTTAGTAACATGAGGTACAGAAGCGGAAAAAGGTAAATTATGGCTTTTTGCCATCTCACATTCAGGACATATCTTGTGTCTTTTATTGGAAAGAAAGGAAAGATTATTTGAGCGGATAACATGATTGACAGTGTTGTAAGAGGCGTGCCCAAGACGACAGTGCCAATCTAAGACTGAAACACGAACACCAACAAAAGCTTTGGGATATAAATGTTGAAGAGGCTGTGAAAAACAGTAGAGACCATCTTTGACGACACCTTTATGCAGGGTGTTTCCCGAGTAATCCTTGATCAAAAAACAGGAAGCATGAAACTCAAAATAAACAGAATTATCTTCAGTGAATTTTTTGATAGAAATAAGATTTTTTGTAATTTGAGGGACAACTAATATTTGGTCAAGGATAAAAGATTTAGAGTGTGCAGATAAAGATGCCTTGCCTAAATGAGTTATGTGCAAACCTGTGCCATCTCCGACTTGAATCTGATCATTTCCAGCATACTCTTCACTACGAACATTAAGGTTGTTGAAGTTATTAGTCAAATGGTGTGTAGCTCCAGTGTCGGCATGCCATTCTTGCTCCAATGAGTGCTGAATGTGTTGGTTGGAGGCAATGTTGGCTTGAGGATTTGGTCGAAAAGGTTGAGGAAGAAACTGACTGTCAAATCTCTTAAAGCAGCGAGCCGCAATATGGCCAGGTTTATCACAGAGCTGACACCAAAGATTAGTGTAGTTGTTATTTGGACGACAAGCAGTTTGGAAGTTACCTCTACCATGAAAGGAGGAAGGGCCACGCCCCTTGCCTCGGAAGGTAAAATTGTTGTTGCAGACACGGGATCCAGAAAAGGATTGTTGCTTGGTAGCAACATTAGCTGATGGTATGGCAGACAAGAGAGCTTGTTGATGATGCTGCACACGTGCCTCACAAATGAGCAGCATAGAGTACACCTCTTCTAAGGTGACATTTTCTTTAATTGAAATGGTGGTGATAAGAGAATCATACTCAGGTCCTAGACCAGTAAGTAGGTATGTGATAATTTCATCACATTTGAGTGTTTGACCTGCCATAGCAAGTTCATCAGAGAGCTTTTTCACATACAAGAAATATTCGGTAACAGACTGAGTAGTTTTACGAGCAGTAGCAAGCTGCGAACGGATTTGGATGGCCTTAGCTTTTGATTGTGTAGCAAAGGTGGTGTGAAGAGATATCCAAACTACATGAGAAGTAGTGCATTGTGCTACTTGCATGAGTATATCATCAGTAAGAGAGGCATTAATACAACTGAGAAGAAGATTGTCTTGAGTTTCCCATATATCAAAGGCTGGGTTTGATTGCATGGTGCCATCACTGTGAGGAATTTCCTTTGCAGGCATTTTAATAGTGCCATTAACATAGCCAAACACTTTTTGACCTTTGAGATAGGGAAGCATGGTCGCTTTCCAATTTAGAAAATTGGTGCGAGTAAGTTTGGTGATATTGATGCTGGAAGAAGGATTGAAGACAGGTAGAGTGTTGTCAGAAGTAAGGGAAGCATGGGAAGAGGCGACCATGGTGGCTAAGAGGAATCTGAGAAAGGAGTTTAGAAGGAGAAGATGTAAGTAATGGACAGAGAAGAATCTTTATGAGAGAATGTAAGTTGTTGGCTCTGATACCATGTAGAATTTCACAGAGACAGATGAGGAGAATTGTTTTCTTATTTCAATGGTTTGTTGTGTACAAAGTCTAAATATTTATAATACAATTGTGAGTAAATCACTCCTACTAATTTGCTATACAAAATTCAAAAGTAGAATCTGAAAACGTAAATCAAGGCATTTAACAGAACCGAAACTAAAGGTCCAGAATTATTGTTATGTCTTCTCCGCTTGCTGAGGTTTGGCCTGATTTTTAGTTGCTGCACCATCTTCTACGTGATCTGTACAATCTTCTACGTGATCAACAGATTTCAATTCAATACCCTTAAATTCATGTTATACATGCCATCTTAGTACTAAAACGACACACCTAAGCAAGATTTTCATGCTATATCCGACAATTTTTTAAATCCCACTTGGTTGTTATAATTTTAATAGTCTACACTTCTATTTTAAAAAAATAAATATTGACACTCGGTTGTGAAATTATCAAAGTTCACACGTGTTATTATCTCTTTTATTTAATACCTTTCCTCTAAAAAATTCATGAGATGATAAACTTTTAATTTGGGAATAGCTTATTTTGTAGTTAAACTGTTAAATGATTTTTCCATTAAAAAATAGAATAAATTGGAGAATCGCGAGAGATGATCTTACTAGATGCATAGATAAATTTATCGTGTTCTAAACTTCAGAAAAATACATTTTTCTTTTTTCAATCACAAGGTAAAGTTTTGCTCACGTGTTAATTAAGAAGAAAAGGGCGAGCTTTTCTGTGTTTGTTTTTGCTCTTAGAAAATATTTTTGTGAATTTTAAAAATTTTTTCGAGGTAAATTTCTTATGTTTTTAGATAATTAATATTAAAAAATAAATTTTAAAAAGTAAATAAATATTATTATAATATATTTTTAAATGAAAAATATGTTAAAAAATAACTATTATCATAATCTCAAATATTATCTAAAATTATATTTAATTTTATAACGGCTTAGTTATATTTGAAATATATATTTGTATTTGGAGGACCTATTAAAACTTATGGTCCAGTCATGAGTTAACAAAAAAGTAACATGCTATAATTATTTATACAAAATTAGTTTTTTTTATTGTTTTTATTATAGTTTATTATAATTGCTATGCAAATTAAGAAAAAACGTAGTATCCTTTTTGTAATTTAAGTCACAGCATCAACTTTAACCAAACAGTTTTAATATATATATTTTTAATAATATTTTCAACCATAATTTTAATTAAACATCTATTTAAATCAAATAAATAATAAATAAAAATAATTTTTATAAATCTATTTTTTTTTCAAATCCCAACCACAAAAACAAACATATTTTAAAAGAATATTTGTTTTTATGTTCAAATAACGCTTTTAAAAATTCTTGAGAATTGTTTTAGCTTCGAATTAATTTTTTTATAATTTTAAATTGTTTTAATGTGATAATTTTAAAAATAAAATTTTTAAATGAAAAAAATATTATTTTAATATGTTTTCAAACAAAAAATATTTTAAAAATATCTTAATTTAAAGTCCAACAAACATTATTCTTGAATTATATATTTTTTTATGACGAGTCATAATCAAAATTTATTTTTTATAAATAATTTACAATAAGTTATAAATAAAAATAAATTATAAATATATTTAGTGAAAATGACTTGAAAAAACTTGTTTTAAATGTATTATAAGTTATAATTCACAAGTTGAAAGTTAAAAATCTCAACTTTTGATATAATTTTGTCTGCAAACATAACCTTAATTTCTGGAAGATATTGTCCCTGTTAGCCACGTAGCCTCGAGGTTTTATCCCGTAAACACGGGCTCTCAAGGTTTGAAATCTTGAATTTTGACCATTACTCAATTATTATACATTTGAATTTTGACGCGAGGAATCATAAATGTCATGCCAAATTCACCGACAATAATCCGTTTTCTGGTTGGAGCCTAGCTACTACCACATGATAATATCCCCAAAACGTGAAAGATTATAAAAATGGAACAGCACTCTCAACAAAAAAAAATTAAAAAAATTATAATTATAAAAATGAGACTAATAAAAGTACAAAAAACAATTTTAAAAGTTTTTAGACAGTGATTAAAAGTTACTTTTAAAAATATTTTTTTATTTGAAAATGTATTAAAATTATATTTTTTTAAAAAATACTTGTTATATTAGTAAATTTAAAAAATTAAAAAAACATTTTAAAAAATCTAAAAACTAATAAAACGAGCTGCTGCAAATAATATGCATAGATTCTTTTATTGCCAATGTGGTGCAGTTAATTGTTTTTTTAAATACTATGATAAATAATAATAATAATAATAATAATAATAATAAAAGGACACGGCAAGTTTTTCAATAATGCACCACGGTCAGAGTGTAAAATTTAGGAAAATAAGGGGTAGGTAGGGTGGGGGTACTGTAGGCAATTAATAAATCTTAAAGCAAAATCCTCATCCTTCTTTATTCTCTCACTCAACTCAACTCAACTCGGTCTCACTCGCACCAATCCATCTTCTTTCTTTCTTTCTCGGTATCGTATAAAAAAGACAAGGAAAGGGCTTGAGCAAGAAGTCGAGAAAGTTTAGGTGAAGAATCAAATCACTCAACTAATTGAATCCTACCTTACCTTTGCTAGCTAGCTAGAGCTACACAATTTTTAGTTGTAGAATTTTTTTGCTGTATGACAGCGAAATACTACAGTGACAGTTATTACGGTGAGCTTGCTAACCCTTTACAATGGCCACAGCTCAGGAAAAGGCGACGCCTACTTCCTTTGCGTCTGCTGCTGGAAAAGCAGCAGCAGCAGATGGGGTCTTGCAGAGCTGGACCGATCCCTCCCAGGATCCCATCACCAAGAGATCACCCACCTCGGTTTCCCTGATCCGTCCTGTTTCCTCCCTCTCACCTGATCCTAATACTAAAGGTAACTCAACATACTTGCATTCTGAAAATTATTCCATTTTTTTCCGTCTCATCTTTAATCTTTTTTGGACAGGGATTACGATAATGACGAGGGCGCAAACCTGCCACCCTTTAGAACCACTAACTGCTGCTGAGATTTCTGTTGCAGTGGCAACTGTTAGGGCAGCTGGAGCAACCCCTGAGGTTTTAATTAAACTAAATTTATGACTTATACTAACTTTGATTTCATAAAGGAATTTATTAACTGTTTACTTCACTCCTTTTTTTTTTTTTTTGGCAGGTGAGGGATAGCATGCGATTTGTGGAAGTAGTTTTGGTGGAGCCTGTCAAGCACGTGGTTGCATTGGCAGATGCGTATTTCTTTCCTCCTTTCCAGCCTTCATTACTTCCCAGAACGAAAGGTGGACCAGTGATTCCCACTAAACTTCCTCCGAGACGAGCAAGACTTGTTGTTTACAACAAAAGGTCAAATGAGACAAGCATATGGATTGTTGAACTGGCAGAAGTTCGTGCAACAACTCGAGGTGGCCACCACAGGGGCAAAGTCATTTCATCTGAAGTTGTTCCGAATGTTCAGCCTCCCATGGTATGTAAAGTACCCTTTTTTAGCTCTGGCTGCTGTGCTAAAAAAATGAAATTTTCATCAAGAATTTAGACTTGGTTAAGTACTTGTCACTTGTCTGTGATAATGGCATAAATTTAAATTTGTTGGAAACAGGGTGAATTATGTGAAACATTTTGAACTTTACAGGAGTGCCTGGCCTTTTTAAAAAGATTTTGTAATGCATCTTTGAAAGCTCCTGTCTCTAACGACCACTCTTCTTGTATGGGCTACATGTTAAATGATCAACTGTTAGGTTAAGGTTATAACATAATCAGAATAGGAAGAAAGTTCCAGTTAGGTCTGTGGAAAGCGCTATGCGGCAGTGGGGTACTTGTATGAATCCTGGAAAAAAAAAATCTGAGGTAGTTTTTGCTGTGATCTTAAATAGAATAATACACATAATGGATTCTACCTTTTCATTTGCTTCAAAATTACAGGATGCTGTGGAATATGCTGAATGCGAAGCTGTGGTGAAAGATTTCCCTCCATTTCGCGAGGCAATGAAAAAGAGGGGTATTGACGACATGGATCTTGTGATGGTGGACCCTTGGTTAGTTTCTTTGTTGGCACTGACACCAATTATCTCTGTAAAATTATGTTCCAGTGTATCCCCCTGCAATCATTATAATATTTTGGGTGTTCCCAAATTTTTTTTCCAGGTGTGCTGGATATCACAGTGATTCTGATGCTCCTAGCCGCAGGCTTGCTAAACCTCTTATCTTTTGCAGAACTGAGAGTGACTGCCCTATGGAAAATGGTTATGCCCGTCCGGTTGAAGGAATCCATGTTCTTGTTGATATGCAAAATATGGTCGTGATTGAGTTTGAAGACCGTAAACTGATTCCCTTACCGCCTGCTGATCCATTGAGAAATTATACTTCAGGCGAAACTCGAGGAGGTGTTGATAGAAGTGATATTAAACCTCTACAGATCATTCAACCCGAAGGTCCAAGTTTTCGTGTCAGTGGACACTTCATCGAATGGCAGAAGGTGCTTGTCTGTTTGTAGAGCTACATAACTAACTCTCCAAGTGCTACAAATCAACTGATCAGTATTCTTTTCTGCTCTCATTTTCCTTGGCAGTGGAATTTTCGTATTGGTTTCACACCCAGGGAGGGCTTAGTCATCTATTCTGTTGCATATGTTGATGATGGTCGAGGTCGGAGACCTGTGGCTCACAGGTTAAGTTTTGTTGAGATGGTGGTCCCTTATGGAGATCCTAATGACCCACACTATAGGAAGAATGCATTTGATGCTGGAGAAGATGGACTGGGTAAAAATGCACATTCTCTTAAGAAGGTGAGAATTATTTTCTTCTTTCATCTCCCTTTTTACTATTGGTTTTCTTCCATCAGTTTAAAATTTTAGAATCCATGTTATGCTACTCAATAACTGAATAAAGTGGACGTTGCAGGGTTGTGATTGTTTAGGCTATATAAAGTACTTCGATGCACACTTTACAAATTTCACAGGAGGTGTTGAAACGATTGAGAACTGTGTTTGTTTACATGAAGAGGATCATGGGATCTTATGGAAGCATCAGGATTGGAGAACAGGATTAGCAGAAGTCCGACGTTCTAGAAGGCTTTCAGTGTCTTTTGTTTGCACTGTTGCTAATTATGAGTATGGATTTTTCTGGCACTTTTATCAGGCAAGTCAGTCAATTGGTGGTATAATCTGCTTGCTTTACATAAATCCTTGATCGTTCAGTCTTTTTTTGATAGTAGTTTTATCTTATGAGTTATGCAAAGCTCTTTGAATGTGGCTGTGATGCTTAGCCGCCATCTTGATGGAAAAATGGGGTTGTTTTCAAGTGAGGAATATTGCAGTGCTTATACAGTTTACTGCTATCTTCTTTAGAGTTTTTTCCTTGAGGCTGTCAAAAGATAGTTCCTTAATGTATTCATAATGCCTGTAGTCATTCCTTCTTTCAGGATGGAAAAATTGAAGCCGAGGTTAAACTAACTGGAATTCTTAGCTTAGGAGCACTTCCACCTGGAGAAACTCGAAAATATGGAACAACAATTGCTCCGGGATTGTACGCACCTGTCCATCAACACTTTTTTGTGGCACGTATGGATATGGCTGTTGATTGTAGACCTGGTGAAACATTCAATCAGGTAAGTCTCTGATCCACTGTAATATTGCAATTTTTGTGATAGGCTTATTTTAATATTTCTTATGATCAATTAAATCCTTATTTCTTTTGTGAATAAGAGCTACTGCATTCTGACATTTTGAAGGATTAGTTAATTCTGGCTCATCTCTGTCCCCATAAGTTGCTCTTTCTGGGAGGTCGTTTGAGTACTCATCAATATGTTCTATAGTTGTAGCGTTCTTGAAGGCTGTTGGTCATTGTTTCATGATTTAATGTTAATTTAGGTTTGGTTGGTCAAGATAGACTGTGCTAGATGGCTTCTCCAAGATTGAGTCTGTTTGTAACTTCCTCATTTGAGTAGTTTGAGAGGGAAAAAATCACAGGTGCTACAGGGTAAATTCTAGGCAATTTTATGGCTCATGGACACATGTTATTAGTTGGAATATTGATATTTGAGTTTTATGTTCAAGCAGCTTTCCTGATTTATTAACAGGGATGCTGGTTCTTTTCAGTAGGTAGAATATCAGGTGTCTCTTACATTGGCTATCTTTGGATATTTTGTTATTGTTGTGGTTTCTCGAACTCTTTATGCTTAGCATTTGCTGAAATTGTCCACCGGAATCTGGGCTTGTCTTGATTTATTTATTTTTTCTATGTCCCTTCCTTTTTTCTTTTGGTCCCTCTCTCCAGGCTATATGATCTAATATCATTAAAAAAATGTGTGATGAAGACCAAGTCGCAGTACAGTATATCAAAGTAAAAGAAAATTAACTAATTCAAATAGAGTTTGTTTTCTTCTTCTGTCCCATTACAGAGTTGTATTCCAAGTGACTAAATTAATCTCCACTGCTGTTATGTTTTCATGCTCGCTAAGGGATGTCTACTTTCTTTATCTAACTTCTTATAGGTCGTTGAGGTGAACGTTAAAATTGAAGAGCCAGGAAAGGATAATGTCCATAACAATGCATTCTATGCTGAAGAGGAACTGCTCAGATCTGAGTTACAAGCAATGCGAGATTGTAATCCATTATCTGCTCGCCATTGGATTGTAAGTACTTCTGCCGCCATTGTGACTCTCCTTGTCATTTTGGGTAAATTGTAATATTTGTCATATGGTCATAGTGTGCACAGTGAAGGTTGATTTTGGCAATATGCAGAGAGTGAGGCCTTGTTTGTCATTGTAGTCCAACGGTGCTTTTGAAAATGTTTTTACCTTCAAATTATTATTTTTGTGTGTTTTTGGATCATTTTGTTTGTACTGATGTCAAAAATAAATTTTAAAAATGAAAAATATTATTTTGATGCATGTCTAAGCGAAAAGCACTTTGAAAAACAATCTCTACCACACTCCTAAACAGGCCCCGGGACAGTAAGGTTGATTGGATTGGGGCAATGTCTTGAGATTAGCATGCCCCCATGCACAATTCAATTTATTTTCAAATAACATAACTGTTGGGGAAGCAGACGTTCTGCTTGCTAGGCTATATCCTTAATAAAAGTATGCTTTGGTTTATGTTCCATAATGATTTTTTAAAAAAAATTTGGGTGCAAATTGGGAGAAAAATTTAGTTATCCTGTATCAATGTCAAACAACTTTTAGTGCTCATGCTGCCATGATGTTTGTCTTGGAATTTCACATTTCATTTGAAAAATTGGATTGTGCATGAATTTTTTGTGCTTAAACATGCAAATTCTTGTCGGATTTGCTTTGACTGAACAATATGTTCGCTACTTTTGTCACCTGGAAGGTTGTAATGCATACTAACGTTTAGTTCATTTGCAGCTGTTCTAGTTGTATAAATTGAAAGGATGTCATCTTTTGCTACTGTCTTTTTTAAACTGTTGTTTCTTGGTCTATTTTTTGGGGAGGACTTCATATCTTTTACTATTTATTCCCATCTTTGATTGCTTTGGTTTGTGCTCCTCATTTCATAAAATCAGATCAGAAACACAAGAACTGTCAACCGGAGCGGGCAGCTAACAGGTTACAAGCTGATGCCTGGTTCAAACTGTTTACCGTTAGCTGGTTCTGAGGCAAAATTCTTGAGAAGAGCTGCTTTCTTGAAACATAACCTTTGGGTTACGCCATATGCACGTGATGAAATGTATCCTGGAGGCGAGTTTCCTAATCAGAATCCACGTGTTGGTGAGGGATTGGCTACTTGGGTGAAGCAAAATCGATCACTTGAAGAAACTGATGTAGTTCTTTGGTCAGTCCACTTACCGATATTTCTTGTTTCTATAAGAGAAACAATTTCATTTTGTATTGGCACTATCAATTTGATTATGGAAATAATATCCTGATTTTCTATCACAAAACTCTACACTGGATATTAGACGTGCTTTTGTATATCTGATGCAGCAGCATACACTGTCTTAGATAAATAATACAATAGGGTATTAACGAACTACCAAAAAGTGTTGCAAATAGAGCACGCTAAGCATCATTTGCCATGCAAATACATCAGATCATTGGTTTATTCACATATGAGAGATCTTTCTGATCATGATATCAAATATTGCAGGTATGTATTTGGTGTTACACACATTCCTCGGCTAGAAGACTGGCCTGTCATGCCAGTGGAACGAATTGGTTTTATGCTTATGGTATTTTACTCATCTCAGTAATAACAGTATCTATTTTCATACATTATTGCACTTCTAAAGCGATTCTTACATGTTTTATGGAGTTAAAATACAAGTTCTTTACCAATGAGGCAAACTTGTGATGCTGCTGCTCTTAATTCTGTTCGTGATGCAGCCACATGGGTTCTTTAATAGCTCACCGGCGGTTGATGTCCCTCCAAGTGCATCTGATCTGGATCTCAAGGACAATGTGGTAGCCGCAAAGCCAATCCAGAATGGGCTTCTCGCTAAGCTCTGAACAGTTGGGTGCCACTTACTTTTCCTTGAAAAAGTTAACAATTGTCCCAACTTCTAGCAAATGCTCGTTGATTATTATTATTATTATTATTATTATATGCACCGTTGCTTGGCGTGGCATACCTTTGTCATGGGCGCATCTTCACGAAGAATTACTTCTATATATTGAAATTACGTTAATAAGATCATTTATTGGGGGCGGTTGTCATTGTTAGTGCCTTTTTTTGCCTTTGAGTAACTTCATATCCAGATACTGGCGTGCTGCAACAAGCAGAATGCTATATGCCGTTGCCGCCTGCAGGTCAAATTGACCGACACGAGCCCGTTGCAGTCTCTTTTAGATACGAAGAAACCTTTTGGAAACGCTAACATGAAATTTTAATTTTTTTTTTGATATATATTTTTAGGTTATTTTGATGAACTAATATAAAAAATAATTTTTAAAAATAAAAAGATATTATTTTATTATATTTTTAGATAATTTTTTTTTGAAAAACAGTCATTATTGCATTCTCAAGTACTTTTGCAATAGTCGGGTGGTATTTGTTTTTATGGGGATATTGTGTTTTTTAAAATATTATTCTCAAATAATTTTGAAATAGTTTGGTAGTTTTCTCTTGCTCTCTTCTCTTCGGCGGCTTGCTCTTAGCCTTGCCATCCTTTTATTTAGTTGACCGATTCTAGTGCAACAGACACCTTACTCAACAATTACTGAAATAATCCTCCTGACTGGGTCCAACTCCACATGTAGCTCCAGGTGCGATTCATATCAAAACAAGACTTAAGACTCTGGTGGTAAGGGAGGTCTGGAGGGAGAGAACGGAAGTAACTCAAGGAAAAAAGATGAGGCTGATTTTGAAACAGTAGCTTAGGCTTTACGTGTTGAAGACCCTGCCTTAGGCATATGTATAAATTTATAATAATGGGGGCATCAAATCCAATTTCTTGGGCTTTACGGAAGTAACCATTTGTTGATTTCCTGGAAATTCCCCAGTTACAAAGCGATGCGATAGAAAAAGGCATTTATACGTTGTATTGACAGTGTTTTTATAAATTTTAATTTTTTAAAAAAATTAATTTTTTTTATTATTTTAATTTACTGATATAAAAATAATTGTTAAAAATCAAAAGCATATATATATATATATATATATATATATATATATATATATATATATATATATATATATATTCTTGTTGATCATATCACAGCTGGCTGTGATAGATAACTTTTTTAATATTTCAAATGTATGAGGTATTCACTTGGCGGAGTAGCAGATCTTTTGTTATTTTCTCTTTAACTTTTTTATTATATATTTTTTAAAAACACTAAACACATTTGTGTCAGAGCACTATTACTTATTGCAACTAAATTCTTATGTCTTTTATTTGCATATATTCTTTTAAATCATCGAGCTCAATATAATGCCAAAGAACCAACTTGCAATTTATCATTCAGCTCATCTATCAAGGCATCATTAGTTATACAAAAATTTGGCAATAATCTGGGCCAAAGCGCAAATGTTTCGGCAAAGTGGGCGTATTTGGGCCTACGAATTACATATCGTGTCAATATTAGTGATGAAATACAATAAACTGTGTCAAGCCCTGATTTCTGACGAAAACAAGCACAACTTTCGATCCGAGACTTGAAAAATCCTCATTACTTTCTTAGCATTTATATGTTGCGTCAATATTAGTGATGAAATACAAGAAACTTTGTCAGGCCTGCTTCGGTAAAACTTTCCAGGGTCTCATGCATGTTCTTGTTTTTCATATGATTCATGTCTTCCTCCGAAAGTTTATTCATATTTACCTTCTCTATGTGGAGTTTAGGAATAAAATGTGTTCTAGAAGGCATGAACTCCATCTTTTGATAGTTAGAAGTCCACATATATGTTGTGATTGCTACTCTACTAACATTGTTCTATAACTTGTGCAGTGTCCTTCCTCTCTCATGATCATAAACTTTTATAATTTTGGCATAGAATATTGAACAAAAGTTGAAGTAAATTCGAATACCTCCAAATTCCAACGTGCTCCACCATAGAAAGTGGGTTCTCATGTAAAATAATTGCATTTGCAAGCTATCTCCGAGAATTCTCTTGGTTAAAAATGTATGTAACTAATTTTTTACTCTCTCCTTTCACAAAAATATTTTTAGTTAATTTTTTTTTTAATGTGGGTGTCCGGACCAGCTTGCGCGCACCTTGATTAATCTCATGGGTCCTAAAGTTAACGACCATGTAAATCTCTAATGATTATCATATTAGCAACCACAAGGCTTGAACCTGAAACCACAGGGAGGCAAATATCTTTATTCCAAACTCTTACCACTGAACAACCTACTAAACCTCTTGATCCCAAGTTAAATTTTTTTTATTATATATCAAGATGTTTTCTCCTATTACAAGTCATATAATGGTTACATAAATGACTTATTGCATATTTTGATTTTCACAAAACATATTTGAATAATAATTACACTATGCCTTAACATCCTCATCAATATTTTTTTAAAATGCCTCCACATAAAACTTCTTGTTTCTCTGGTATCAATGTTCTCATCACTAACATTACAATTACTAACCTCCTCATTTAGGGTTTTGGTATTGAAAACATATTTGGTATTGGATTGGAGTCTTTCTTCTTTCCCTGACATAAATTGAGAGTTACCCTCTTGTTGTTGTGTCATGTTCAAATTCCTATATCAAAATTATAAAATAAAAACTTTTATTAGTATTAAAATGATTAATAAATATACATTGATGTAATTAATGATGTTAGTACACACAAGCTGCATATATGTGCAAATGATTTGAAAAGTCGTCGATATAGAAAATTTGATTTTCGTATTTTCAAAGAGGTTTCCATAGATGGTGTTGATGGAAATAAACGGAGGAGGATGCAATAAAAGTTTAGCACCCATTTTTTTTTAAAAAAGCTTTCATTTTAATATTCTTTAATGAATGAATGCATTAAATAATATTTTTTAATCATTTCTTTTTAAATTTGATCTCTAAAATTTCTTGGTTAGACATTATTTGTACATCCTAATTTATATATCTTCTTAATTTGTCTTGCATAACCAATTAAATTATCATATTTGATTTGTGAAATAAATTTAACTAGTAAAATTATTATTATAATTGAAACAACTAAGAACTTTTGTAATTAATATATTCTTATATATTTTATACGAAAAATTAAATTGATTATTTAATGCTAAAAAATTCTTCTGTCTATTATTTGCATATTTTAATTTATCAGTTAAATAATAATAAATCTCACTAAGACCCTATTATTTTGCCAAACATAAGCAACATATGAAATCTTAAAAAATGCATGCAGAGATAAATTAAGAATTTTAAAAATACTTTTGAAGATATTGTTTTGGTGTCGATCCTTGCTCGTCATTGTGAACAGAGCCATGCTGTCATGTCCAAATTACAAGCCATAGCTTTATTTTAGACAATTTAATTTTAATCTAATATCAATTACTTTTAATTTTTTATTCAAAGATAAAATTAGAAGAACAAAATAAAAAAGATATCAAATATAGAGGTGGTGTTTCATAAATTTTGAAAAAGATATATTTTATATTCTAACTTTTAAAATAACACAAATTATATGATTTTGATGCCTCAATTTTTTTAAAAAAATTTAATTTTGATATAAAAATTTATTTTTGTTATATTTATCAATAAAAATATTAACGGAATAAAACAAGTAAATTTTTTTAGTGACATGCTTTATTTATTTATAAATTTATCAATATATTTATTGCTATAGACTCATCAACAAATTATAAATTACTAACAAAAAATTTTTTAATCAACTATTTTTATCCGTGAATCTTTCAATAATTCACGTACCGATAGATTGCTAGTGGAAATATCGTCATAAATTTCCTTTAGTCAAACTGTCAAATCTGATAGGAAACATAATTAATACATAATTAATATATTCTAATTCCAAGGCTAATGGATGAATTTAATGCCTGGAATCCAGACTGATCGGTCGGTTTTTAATTCCAAGGCTAAGCGTGACTGTGATTTTATACATAATTAATTAACATTCTTAAAATGTTAAGTAATATGCAGTGGTCCACTGGTGAGTTTTCTGTCTTTTTTTTTTTGTTTTTCCTTATTTTCGAGTACAGTTGTTTTAAAAGGGGTCACGTCCTCCACTTGTTTAAACATGTCTTAATACGTAGAGAATAAAAATAATAGCTGAAAAAAACAAAAAAAATAAAAAAGACGTGGCCTCAACACATGCATTGACCTCGAGTACGTAGTAGGAGTCCATCTGAGGATCTCTTCATTAGAAAAAGAAGTAAATTTATAATTATTTGAAGGGTGGAAAATGAGTGTGTGAGCTCTTATTCTCATTTGGCAGGGAAAAAAGACGAGAAGAAGAGGCGTTGTCATGCAAGTGGGTTGGTCGGGAAGCTCACGCAAGGCACTATTTCGCAGGAGTGCTCCGCCACTATGGCTAATATTCCCCCACTTTGACTGGTGAACGATTTGTGATCAAAAGGATTGGATGTGTTCAAATTCTCCAAAAAAAAAAAAAAAAAATCAACTCGTAGACTATCTTGTATCCACTAATCCTAGAAGGGTGTGACTTGAGACAAAAGAACTCCCATTTGTTTTGAAAACATTTTTCTTCAAAGAAAAAAAAAAGCAAATCCATTGTTTTCTTACGAAATACAATTGGATGAAATTAGATCTCCACTCCTTATCTTTGAAAATCCCATCCATCCCATGATGGTTTTGTCCTCGTCAGGAAATGAGCCGTTTGAAATCATTTTCTAAATAATGTTTCTAAAAAGTTTTTTTTAAAAAAAAATTAACTTTTTTATATGTTTTTTGAATCGTTTTAATGTGTTGATGTTAAATGTATTTTTTTTAAAAAAATATTATTTCAATATATTTTTAAATAAAAAACACTTTAAAAAACAACTACTACAACACTATTAAACACCTAAAGTATGTTCATAAAAAATGATGTTTAGAAGGAGTGATGATAGTTTAAATGTATTAAACTTGATATTGCTATTACGCGCATCCTAGGATTATTTCCTAATTCTCAATCTAAGATTGTTCTATTTATAGGAAAAATCAGCATATTAATATTAATTTTTTTATATATTTTTTGAATCGTTTTGATGTGCTGTTATTAAATATATTTTTTTTAAAAAAATATTATTTCAATATATTTTTAAATAAAAAATACTTTAAAAAACAACATCGAGTAAACCATGAAACACCTAAAATATGTTCATAAGGAATGGTGTTCAGAAGGAGCGAGGGTAGTTTAGATGTATTAAACTTGCTCTTGCTGTTACGCGCATCCTAGGATTATTTCCTAATTCTCAACTTAAAATTGTTCTATTCATAGGAAAAATCAAAGGCAGCACATTGTGTTTTTTTTTTAGTTTAGTTCAGAATAAACTAGCTACTAAACAACTAACTAAAGTTAGCTTTGGAGTTAAAAGATGTCTCGCTCGGGCCTTCGATATTTACGATGTCTCGAAGGTCACCAAAACTGGCTTGCCGTCTTGCCCAACAGTTAGACCCTAACATAATTCCTCGAGGAGGCTGGGAAACTCTTTTTATATAGGTCAAGTGGGAAAGCCTTGGCACCAAGTTACAGAAGAAGCAATTCTTTAACTTATTTTCTCCTTCTTTTCAAGTTATGACTTACTAATGTAAGAAAGGAAAACACTATTTGACAAAAAAAAATGATTTTTTTATAATTAATTTTTTATTGTTTTAATTCGATGATATTAAAAATAAATTTTAAAAAATAAAAAATATTTTTTTAATATTTTTTTAAATAAAAATACTTTTAAAAACATTTTACAAATTAATCTCTCCGAATAGTTGGGTGTTTGGAAGTGTAGTTGTGGTTGTTTTTCAAAGTGTTTTTTACTCAGAAAAATATGCAAATAATATTTTTTTTATTTTTTAAAAATTATTTTTGAAATCAGCACATCAAAATGATTTGAAAACATCAAAAATATATTATTTTAAAATAAAAAAAATTAAATATTTTCAAAAATATTTTTAAAAAGCACTTTCAAACGCTATTTAATCAACAGCTTCCACAAAACATTTGTAATGGTAACAGTAGTAACTTAAAAAATAAATAAAAATAAAATGGATAAATACGTTGTAAATAAAAGAAGAAACTCCCCTTTCCTTTTCCACGCTCCTTCCATGCAAATGCCATCACACTTTCACTTCCTTCCTTCAAACGACAAATGGTCAGTTCGATGACACAAACGACGACGGTTCTATCCAAAGACTCTTTTGACCCGTTTCTCTCCCTCTTACCATCTCAGTCCACGCGCTTTCCGACACCATCTCCTTACACAATTCCCAAGAAGACCTCAAAGAACAAGGACACAAACATGCGACTAAAGAATAAACCAACTCAGCTTAAAAGCCCAAAAAGAGTTAATTACAGCTGAGTCCATGTCGCTTATCAAAATTAATTAATTAATCCCTATAGTATTATTAATAATGAAATCGTCCCTCAATGTAGTTGCTTTTTCGTTTCATAGTTTATTTTGTGATAAATTTTACATATTTTATTTTATTTGTTATATTTTAAAAAAAATGGATAAAAAAACATGAAATCAACTATTCTCATAAATAGTTTTAAGAATAGTAAATACATATTCTGACATTGTAAGTACTAATTAATTAGTTATATTAAAATATAGGGACTAAGTTATAATTTACTCAAAAGATAAAATAAACAGTTAAAAACGTAAAGAAAAGAGAGAGGCCAGTCATCATAGTCTTCGTCCCCAACCCACACCACCACCAGCTCCCATCCAAAGAAGAGATAGTTATTCAATTCAGGTGAGCCAATCAACCAAACAAACGCCACCCAATTCGATCCAACGACTCAGTTACTGAGTCACTGTTTATTTATGGCTGAAGAGAAACGAATCGAAGAGGAACTCGCCTGTGCGATCCTACTAGCAGAACGGGTTCGCTCCGCCGTCGACGAGGCCGAATCCTTCAAGGCCGAGTGCAACCACGTGGGAAAGCACGTTGACACCATCGTCGAGAAGCTGCGTGCTCACGTCCGCTCTGCCCAATCCTTCTACGAGCGTCCCATTCGCCGCATAGTCGCGGAGGTCTGCAAGAACCTGGAGCGCGCTTTAACCCTTGTACGCAAGTGCAAGCGCCGTAACGTCTTCCGCCGTGTCGTCACCATCATCAGCGCCGCCGATTTTCGGAAAGTGATCAATCTCCTAGAAGCTTCGGTTGGTGACATGAAATGGCTGTCCAGTATCCTGGACTCCAACAATGATAACTCCGGGATTGTGATAACCCTTCCACCCATTGCTAGCAACGATCCGATTCTGGCTTGGGTCTGGTCCTCTATAAGTTCCATTCACATGGGACCTTTGCCTGAAAAAATTGAAGCTGCTAATCAGCTTGCCTCGCTTGCTCATGATAATGATAGAAACAAGCAAATCATTGTGGAAGAAGGGGGCGTTCCCCCATTCCTTAGGCTTTTAAGTGAGACTACTTCACCTGATGCCCAAATTGCTGCTGCCACTTCGCTTTATCACCTGTCTAATGATGAGGATAGGGTGACGACTATTCTGGATGAAGCTGGGGTTCCCATTATTGTCAAAGTGCTTGCGGATTCTCCAATGAGGGTTCAAACTTGGGTGGCGCGTTTGGTGGCAAGAATGGCGGAGCGCAATTCGATTGCTCAGGATGATTTTGCAAGGGAGAATGCGATTCGACCGCTGGTGACTTTGTTGTCTTTCGAGACCTTCATGGATGATCAAAAGAGTTTTGTGGGTAAGCAGAGTATTCACTCCCTTGTTCAGATTAACCAAGAAATGGAGAAAAAATCGTTAATTGATTCGAATAATAATCACCATTACCGCCCGTATGTGAGTTCTTTTTCGAGTTTTCATAGTTCGGAGGGGAGTAGCAGGGGAGGGAGTAATCATAGGAGAGAGAGGGAGAATGAGAGTCCTGAAGTAAAGCATAAGCTGAAAATTAGTTGTGCGGAGGCTTTGTGGATGCTTGCCAGAGATAGTGTGTTGAATAGTAAGAGGATAACGGAAACAAAAGGGCTTCTTTGTTTGGCTAAATTGGTTGAGAAGGGAGAGGGAGAGTTGCAGTTCAATTGTTTGATGACGATAAAGGAGATAACTGCTGCAGCTGAGTCCAATGCGGACCTTAGACGTGCTGCTTTTAAGGCTAATTCCCCTGCTGCCAAGGCAGTTGTTGATCAGCTCTTAAGGGTGATTAAAGAGTTGGATAGTCCTAAATTGCAAGTTCCTGCTATAAGATCGATTGGTTCATTGGCCAGGACTTTCCCAGCTAGAGAGACTCGAGTAGTTGGCCCTTTGGTTGCCCACCTTAGCAACAGGAGCCAAGAAGTGGCAGCAGAAGCTGCCATCGCACTAGGGAAGTTTGCTACTCCTGAGAATTTTCTTTGTGTTGCGCATGCAAAGGCAATAATCGAGTTCAGTGGTGTACCGCCTTTGATGAGATTGCTTAGGGGAAATGAACCGGCGCAGTTGCATGGGTTGATTCTTCTCTGTTACCTTGCATTACATGCTGGCAATAGTGAGGCTCTGGAACAGGCTAGGGTGTTGAATGCCCTTGAGGGAGTGGACCAGAAAATGCTTGCACAGTTTCCTGATTTGAAAGAACTGGTGTCCAAGGCAATATATCACATCAATCTCTATCACGCGGGAACGCATTCTCAAAGGCTGCTGTATGTGCCTTGAACACCAAATCTGTGAGTTAGGGTATCCACCATACTTTTTGGTAGAACTATCCTATTGTTGATAGCTCGGTCAGGTTATTCCCTTTTAAAAAACTCAAAGAGTACAGAAACAGAGTTGGTTCATATAGAAACACAGTAACACGTCATCATAACAGAGTTTTCTGGATATTATTGGTAATTAATACAATTTGTTCATGCCTTACAAATAAATCAAATTAGTTATAAATTTACCTGGTCCCTTTTCTAAGTTTTTATCCATCAATATGGTTTATCGTTCCCATAAAACCTGCTGTGCGTTCCTTCCTGGGTTTTGTTTGCCCCTTCCTTTACAGTATTGGATTGCTAATGATGGAGGCAAAAAAAAGTTACACTATCGAGGCTAAAATTTGTGTTCGTCGGATCGTTTGAGGCATAATGATTTCTGATATTTAGTCAGTTTGAAGCCCTCAACTTCTTCAGCCTTCAATAACTTCAGTTAGTCTGCGAGGATGAAATGGCTTGAGAACAGCAGCTATCATTAGTCTGATTACTCCTTGTTTCATTAGCAAGCATACATGATGCTCCAACGAACGAAGTGGAAATATCTATCTGCTGACACTGACACCCAGGATGCATTAGTGGATGGAGTGAGAGCTCTTGAATGTGTTTCTGTCAAGTGTATGGTATTTATTTTTCTCAGGTGTCCAAGTCTCGTTAATGGAGAAATCCTTCTCGTAGTTAAAGGTACTTTTTTGGGAAAAAAAGATTTGTTATAATGAATCGAAAATTACCATTTAGCTGGCACATAATTAACAAAAAACGATCAGTTTTTTGTTAATAAAAAATTAAATTGAAAAGCTGTGAAATTCAACCCTGATCTCACTTTATCTGTAATATATATATATATATATACATATATAGCTCAATGAAACTTCTCTTACTAAATTGCTGAATAGAACTCATCTACATCAAGAATATGTATTTTGGTGTCTGAAATGTGGAAAATTAAACAATTTCTCTCTCCTAAACCATTTGACAGTGGTTCTCTCTCTTTCTAGAATTTAAGGATTAAAGCATAAACGAAAGGAACGTTTGCACCTAAAAGTAATGATTTCAAAGGATCCAAATTAATTTTTAATAAAACCCTAGTCAAAAAAATTGAAAAAAAAAACACTTACAAAACAATGACAAATAAAAAACAATCCACATCGCTTTCTCAATGTCAATTTCCGTCCTTTTTTGTTTTAATTTTGTATATAGAAAAATGGAAAAAAAAAAAAAGAAGAAGACTTATAAGACCGAGCGCAAAGACAATGTTAGCATATATGTTTTTGAGACCTCAAATCGAATCAATGCAGAACAATCAAATTAAAAAGAATCACGTAATTAGGCAAAGAAAAAATTGCGTAAAAACCGCTTGTAAATTCACCATATTGGGGGAATGTATATATAAACACGGTCTGAAAAGCAACTTGATTGCATGAATAAAAGAATGTTAATGCTTTAGAAATGATTTCGCTTTTTTTAAAATAAAAAAAATAATAAAAGTTGGTGCCACCTTAAAGTCAAAGAAAATGCCAGCGTTGACATCCCACAAGCATGAACATTTAACCAGTAGAGTACGCCAGGCAGAATTTTACCATCGACGACAATGCTATCTACTACTACAACAGAACTTCTCTAATTGGACTCCCACAATAATTTTATAATCTTGGTTGCACTCCCCACTAAGACAACATTATTTTTCTCCAATCTTCTTGGTGGTCATCACGATGACCAGAAGAATAGTGCAAGCCCCACACTCCCAGAACTTAGTGGCACAGCACATAAGCAGTTTACTTAACATTAACACAGAGCACCACCATACACACCTATGAACCATTCCACACTCTCGTCGTAGCCATAACCTTCCAAAATTATCAAAGGTGACCGCTAACCAGGACTTCGTCTCATGAATGGTCATACCCGAGCAACATAAGTTTTGACAGTTCAACTGATGAAACAACAAGCAGCGGAGACGACATTTTAACCACGCTCAATGGCATAATTGCTCTCCATGGTATCATGCCAACGTTTTCCCTCTTCGCCAAAGAAAACAGCACAAAAATGGAGAGGAAGTGTGCCAAGATATCCGAGCAAAGGCTGAAATTTGTCTGCATAGTTCGATAATGCCCCTAATTTTGACCTTGGGATTTTTAAATTTAATGTCTTGCAACCAATAGGCCATGAGATTATCCTGATCTGCAAAACCAATCAAACAATTAGTCAATCGAGAAGCTCATACAGACACACACATTGAGGCGTCTTATATTAACCAGTAATTCTTGCAAATAGAAACAAAAGGTGTCTATTTATGATTAGAATTTAAGTGTATTAAAACAAATCTCTAATCTATTCGATTGAAAGCACTAACGAGATATATAATGAAAAACCAAAATCAATAATCAAAATTTAGAAGGATTCAAGAGATAGTATCTAATTAATTAATTAATCCTTTGTACTCTCAATTTAACTTTTTTATATACCTTTGATGCTGAAATAAGCAACTATATTCTTTAGCCAATTAGTGTAATTGTTGCATTTATGCTGCCACTTATTTTAAATTGCGAGGGCCTGAGAACAACAATTTGCTATCGCAAAACCTTCCCCATTCATTTTAGGGAAAGCATACAGTTAGATTCTCTAATTGCTCATGGGACTCGAGAAAAAATCTTGTTAGTTTATTATTCCATTTTAATTACAGAATATTGAAATGCAAACAACCTATGTCTCCAATACAGTGGTCTACAGCCAATAAATTTATAGTATGCCACAAGTAGAATGACATTTCATGATCAAGGGCTAAGCACAAGTTCTTGTAAAGCATGTAAGTGAAGGGAAAGCCTATAATTCAAAGATTTACAAACCCGGATGAATACCTCAGCGAGATGAAGGTAAAGCACGCCAATTATCAGCAAGATTCATGACACGATCACGTGAAGTTGCTGATAGTTGTTGTAAAATTACATTCTTGACATGAGCTGCTGCTGTTTCACCAGCACGAGTGGCAAGTTCCAGATAAACTACAGCTTTCAACTGCTCTCCTTCCTGCCCAAAATATCACCATAAGATCCTTAAACAAGCCAAAAAGTAATATAGAAGTACTATCTGCATAGTTCATATCTAAGTTGCAGATATGATGGGGAAAGAAACTGTTGAACCATTAGCCCTATCCCACGTGACCTCTAAAGATGCCATGGGGCTTTGACAATGGGTTTTAGCTTTCTTAGGGTGGATTGCAAAGTTATGCTTGGGTAGTTGGCAACGTGTATTTCGACAAAGCATCAGTCCTCGTTCTTTTCCGAATCACAGGTTTCCACATGAAAAAAAAAAAAGAGCACCAAAAAGATGAAAGCAAGCAAAAGATCACAACTCAAAAACACGTGTCCAAACAAACACAATGCCACGTGGGCACCCTTGGAAAAAAGGGTGAATGCAAAAAAGACATGCAAGTCAAATGTGCAAGTATCCTGCTCTCTCAACTATGCCCTTCCCATCCACATTTGTTATAATCTCCACCTTAATGCAACCTTTCATAGAACAAATTAAATTAATTTACTTTATCCACTGCCTGTCCTGCATATTCAAATAAATATAGGTTAAATCAGCAATAACATACAGTAAAGAGTCCAAGTCCATGCTCAAACTGAGCTTTACTATGACCACGATCTGCTGCCCGCTTCATCCATTTCCTTGCTAGTCGATGACTCTGAGCCAAACCTTCCCCAACAGAGTAACACAATGCAACATTGTACATTGCACGCACATAACCACCTTCAGCAGCTTTTAGATACCACCTAGCCTGCATGAGAGAAAAGCTCACTAGTTCTGAAGTGAACAGGCTAATCCACAAATTTATGGTAGAAGGACAAGAAGAGAGATCCTTACAGCCTCTTGTAGATTACAATTCACCCCACTACCTTGATGTAAACAAAGTGCGAATTGGTATTGAGCTCGAACATGACCAGATTTTGAAGCCTGAAATAACCATTTTACTGCTTCCTTACGTTTCGAAGGTTCAGCTGCACATACAATAATAATCATAACAAGCACATGACTAGCAACTCATGACCAGATTTTGCTTTATTGGAAGCTACTAGCCAAACCTTTTTATTTATTTATTTATTATTGTTATCAATGTTTTTCCCTTTCTGGGTTATTTTAAAAGCGATTAAAACTACAAAGTACGTTCATGTCATGACTAGATATTATCCGGAATCAATCAATCAAGAGAGCCAGTCGCTCCCTTTCAAACGAATATTTGACAACTCAATTTAGCACCTTTTTCAACTTTTCAACAATTTTTTTGCTCCCTTTGCATTGCACAAAACAGAAACAAAGGAAAAATGAATAGAAAAGAAATTAAGAATTAGATACCTTGCAAGTAAGCAAGTCCAAGATTACACTGTCCAGAGCGGTCTCCAAGCTTAGCAGCCTGCTCATAAAGGGCAATTGCCTTGTCTTTGTCGCCAATTTCCCAGTAAAGAAGACCAGCATCAACCATAGCGAGGGTGGACCCACGAGCCGCACCTTTTAAAAAGGATTCGAGAGCCTTGTTCAAATTAGGGCGCACACCTCCTCGCCCATGCTTGAACCGCTTTCCCCATTTTAAGAACAACATCGCTTCTCTCAACGGCCGAAGCCCTTCGCTCCATGACTTGCACGCCAACGACGCCGCTTGCAAATTAGGCAGCGTGAACGATGCCGCTATTTTGGTTAGTATATCGAAGGGAAGTTTCGAGAAATCACCATCTGATGATCTTATTTGCCGAGAAGCTGATGATGTTGACCAGAATTTGGAGGTAGATTTGAACTCTGATTGATGGAATTGGTGTTTGATCGGGAGCGATTTGAAACGAGAGCCGTCTGATCGACCAGGCCAGGTACTCTGCTTCATCTTCTTCGGTTGAAGTGGTGAGTGTGAACAGTGGAACGGGCTCCAGATTTCTGATGGAAAGGAACGGAACACCGAGAAACGCTGTTACGGTTTGAGGAGAGTAGATACGAGGACCATTTCATAAGCTACGTCATTGATCAAGTGGGGCCGTTGAGCTCTGGGGGAAGTTACGTTCTCAAATATCCTTTTTCTTGTGTTTATGATGGAATTAGAACCTCAGAAAAAGATTTGTATTTGTTCCATCACCCAAGAGGCCAAGCCCAACCAAACAAGAGGCCTGGATCCACAAATGACGCCAACTACAATACTGACGGGCTTTGTCCGTGACAACTAAGCCCATTCCAGAACTTCTTTTGAAGTCACACCACACGTCACAATTTGTATCAATGCACTAGACCAAAATAATTTAATATGTGAATTTCTTATTATAAAAAATATTTATCTCTTTACGTTCTATCCACACACTTATTAATTTAAAATTAATATATTGATTTGATAAGTTTAATGAACATTTATTGTATCTTCAATTTAATACTATAGATTAATATGTGAATTGATCCATGAATATTTTTTATTACAAGAAAAAAGAATCTATTGAACTTTTATTTTCAATCAAGAATTGCCCATCAAATAAAAAAAATAGATATATTTTCCTTGATAATAAATAAATGAGTATACTTATGGAAGATATCTCATCCTTGTATTTTACAAAATGGGTTTATATCATCTGGGCATATCTTCCATCTCAGAAGGTTGAATCATGATGCTCCAGGCAAATTCCACACTAATCATTGCCTCTGATCTTACATCAAGCTAGCCAGCACCATTAGTAATTTGTAATATTTTCAGTTTAAACTATCTGATGAGGCGATTCCATGTAGAATCCACTTCATTTGGGAAAAATTCTGAATCAATTCGAGGCATAAATTGCTCGGAATCTATCGTTATTCTGAAGAAAATTGGAATCGACGAGAAAGACAGTCAAACTTGATGGCTTGGCTCCACAAAAACTATGAACACGACTATAGGCTTGGCCTCTAGAATCCACAAATATGTCGTATCTTATTTTTAATTATTTTTTTATAGATATTTTAGTGTACTAAAATCAAAAATATTTTTTTAATATATTTTTTTTTAAAAAAAACTTTAAGAAATATCACCTGCCGTCGGCCACTAGAATTTTATGGTCGGTAGAACTTACTGTTCGAGGTACCTCATTTTCAATTATACATCCCAGTGTTCACGACCCCACAAGCTTACCAGAGCGAAGAGGATGTTGACAAGTGATAGTGCTCTTTCTCTATTAAACTGGTGCAGTGCCCTGACGATCATGCAATTAAACACGGTATGCCAGAAATAAAATCTCGTCACCTTCTCCGAGGAATGATGTACTGCTTGCTTAAGCTGAAGATGGCGTTCTTTCTTACAGTACTGGCTACTTTTTTCTGGGTGTGACTATAGAAAATCCTGTTAAATAACCATCTCAGCCCAATAGTTTAAGCAGTTAGGTGAGGTTCCAGGATATGATTTATATTATTCTCTAACACACCTCCTCAAGTGAAAGCCCTTTGGGCTTGAAACTTGCACAGACCCACTTTACCTTGTGCTTAATTATTATCAAATAAATGGGGATGATGAGATTCGAACTCGTGACTACTTGGTCATCAAGGCTCTGATACCATGTCAAAGAATCATCTCACTTAAAAGCTTAAATATAAATCATATCCTGGAACCTCACCTGACTAATCCAACGTCAAGCTGATAATATGCAAGCAATACCAAGTTTCGAAAAAAAAAAACATTTTTCAGAAAGAAGGAAAGCTGTTTCGATGAAGGGATTATCACACCACCAAATCCCAAAGGCTTTGTAGAAAATGCTATCTTATAGCATAGATTTGGTATAGCGCTGATCAACTCTGCAAACATCAGGCTTTCTTTCGGCTTATCATACCTTAAAATGTTGACCCTTTGAATTTATCATAAAATTAATGACTGTTTTTTTAAAATAAATAAATTAATTAAAGCTCAGGATTAAACTACCAGATTACGCACATACAGTGTGATAGTTTCATAATTAGACAACCTCTTCTTACTGTTCTTTGTCGGAATAGGATTTAAAAAGCTTAATGGCTTAATAAATCTTTTGAATAAATAGATAAATCAAAATTTAAGGAAGCTATTTAATTTTTCTTTTCTGTGCATCCTATTATTAATTGAATATATATAAAAAAAATTATAAGAAAAAACTCCTTATTTAAAATCAATTTCTCCTTTAAGAAAAAACTTCTAACCCCACCTCTAGATTTTATGTTTTGAATAAATATTTAATATTTATTACATTCTACTATGCTGACAGTAGACAAGACAATAATAAGTGATCAAAATAGAAATGACAAATGCTGACCTCTCAATTCTTAGTCAGGAGGCTTCTGATATCTAAGATGGTAGCTTTAAATCTATGAAAATCAACTTGGTCCTTGTAAATCAAGCGAATGGCCTCCCGAGAATCCGAGTTACACAGGACTCTTCTATGGCCTCGATCTCGAGCTAGGAGAAACCATGTTTCACATGTTTCCATGCTAGTAATTAGGGAAGTAAATTACATTCCACACCAGTAAAGTCTGTAAATTTTGATATTGAATAATATAAATTATATATTAAAATTTCATATAAAAATTTAAATTATTGGATTAAAATTGTTTTTTATTATAGTATCAAAGTTTTAATAATCAAATAATCACAAGTTTAAATTTTATTATTTTTATTTATTTGATAAAAATTAAGTACAAAATAGTATGAGTTTATACAAATTTTAAATTTAAAAGCTTTTTATTTAAAAAATATATTAAAAAATAACATAAATTATATTTTAGAAATCATTTAATAATTTAAACTATTCTGTTTCAGCTGTGCGATTGATTGAAAAAAAAAATTACTGACTATTAAAGAATGAAAACAGAGCGACCTCCCTGAAAATATATATTCTCTCTGCTCTGCATCAGAACAGAGATGCAGAGCAGAACAGATGGAGGATCACAACATCAGAACAGATGGAGCTCAAGTAACTGTACAGGAAAAACTGTAAAATGCCAATCAAAGGGTAACTCGTTAATTAAAAGAATAAAAACTTAATGTGGTTAGAGAATTGACATCCAAATCCGAAGTTCCAAACTCGATCCCTGGGCATATGTTTGCTTGCATAATTGGTGTCATGCACCGATTAAAATACTTTGCTCTCTTGTCTAGCTTAATGGTAAAATAGCAAACTTATCGAGAGTTGAACATTAATTAATATAAAGAGGAATATAGAAAACTTATCGAGAGTTGAACATTAACGTGGTTAGAGAATTGACATCCAAATCCGAAGTTCCAAACTCGATCCCTGGGCATATGTTTGCTTGCATAATTGGTGTCATGCACCGATTAAAATACTTTGCTCTCTTGTCTAGCTTAATGGTAAAATAGAAAACTTATCGAGAGTTGAACATTAATTAATATGCAAGTTTACAGTAATCGCCAATCATATATGATATCCATGGAGGGGCGCTTCATGTGATCTCCAATGAAGTTACTATATATGCTTCCACTCAACAAATCAATATTAAGGATGAAGAGTGTTTTCGTCCTTGTAAATTCATCACTGTTACACCTCCATTCTTGTAGCTCAACATTTATCAAGGGTACCCTACAGTGTTTAAGGATAAACAACGTTATTTCTCTACTGTTTTTTTTTTTAAATTAAGTTCAAACAAAGGCGATAAACTATTGCTATCTAACCAGGTGCCAAGACAGACTCGCAGCTTTTACACAGACGTGGTGCAAATCCATTGCCTCGGTACAGCTCCGATCCCGAGAAAGCTTTCTTTAATGTAACTAAAAGAAACCCAAGATTAGGTGAACGTCCCCTAGCTCGCTATCTAGACATGCTGTCGCTGTTGTAACATATGCTTTGCTTTCATGATGAACATCAATATTCTGTACCAAGTAAACAATAGGGTGTCCTTGATTTTTAGGATTAGATAAGACTAGATAAGTGTGTGTGTGTAAGTGGCTTCGTCAATTATTGGTATGAGTCTATGAGATGCCGAACTTGAGCTTGAGAATTTTAAATAAGGTCCACTCAACTTGCTGGCATAGGATTCTATTCTACCGATCCATATTTTATTTGTCCTTTTTAATGGTTATATCGGAGAAAACACTTGGAGAGAACCTTCCCGGCCAGCCCCACTACCGTGAGAGTTCAAGGTGGGTGGGGTGGGTCACTAGCTAAGAGAACAAGTATGTTTGATATCTTGATAGTTTTTACTGTTGTAATTAAAAAGAAATTATAAATTATAAGCTCCTATAAAGGAATTTTATAGTGGAATTCATATAAAATCACAGGATAATCAATACATAAAAGGTTTGATTAAGGTGTCAATGGCAGCAAGGGTTGAGGGGACTTTGTCTCGGTCAATCAGGCCATGGAGCATCTTCTTATCTTTGAAATGGATTTACCTTTGCTTAGATGTTGACTTGCATGTGTCATTTGGCACGCATGGCCATGAACAGCCCCATACACAGAGACGGAAAGATATCTACAGCTTGTGTCAGAGGATGAGAACAAAATGAAACTGTTGTGTACTCGGTGGTTGCAACTCAGCTGATGCTGATGTGTTGTTCTAAAACATTATGCGTTTAATTTTCTTTTATAATAAAAACAAAAAAAGAAAACATTGGCGTGTTTTAATTAACCTAAAAAATACACAGATATTACCTTAGTTATTATGTTTCTCTTGAACATGGTTGTAAAATAAAGCCACTGCTAGAACAAAGAATATAAAAAATAATGATGATGAAGAGAACAATTTAATTTGCTAAACATACAGAGAAAACATGTCAGTGAATTATTCCAGATTTTATTTACTTATAAAACCTGTACAAACAATAATTAAGATCCTCCTGCTAAAAAGCTAACGGCGCCTGCCTAACTGGATCAAACAAAGGAAATTAAAAAGAAAAAAGAAGAAGCAAATCATGAGTAGAGGAGGAGGCAAATTGAACTTGGAAGGAATGAGTCAATGACGATCAGTTTGCCCTTTGTACAAAAAGGGTTTCCAAGTCAGGGGGGGTAAAGAACTCCCTAACACCACTGGTATAATTACACTTGAAAGTAGCTTTTCGCTTCCTGGGAGCCGGAGGGCACACCAGTCTGGAAGGAATTCTTGCTTCTTCACTAGTAGGCGTTGTTGAAGCAGTAGTGCAGTTACTCTGATCATCATCTTCGTTGATCTCTTTCTCCAATGGATTTGTAGATATGGGCTTTAGAGGAGCTCTTAAAGGAATCCCAGCAATAACCCATCTCTTACCACCATCTAAATCCAAGCCACCATCCACGGCTGGAGGCTTCTTCGAGAACCCCATATGGTATGTTTTGGATCCAAAACTAGCACAAACCAACAGTGTTATTATAGGAGTAGCTAGGTAGCCAACAAGGAATAAGGAATAAAGCTTGCTAGCACACAGAGAATAAATAAAGCGGAGAGGTTCTGTGATTTGTGTGGGGATCGGTAGAGAATCAAATGAAACCAGGAGGAAAGTGAATAGCAGAAGAAAAGTTGTAAAGGGAAGATGAAAGAGGAGATTTGGTTAGATTCTTGTGAAAGAGTCTTTGTGAAGCTAGCTAGGGAAGCTACGAGCTAGGAATAAATGGAAGAAAGGAGGAGAGGAAAGGAAAGGAAAGCAGTGTACTAATTAAGCAAAAAGCTTTAAATGTGGAGGAGGACTGGCTGGCTGGCTAGCTAGATCAGTGATGTCCAATGTTCTGTTTATACCAACCAGATTCTTCGTGGCTAGAGTGAGAAAGAAAAGCACAGAAAGAGAACCCGAGGACGAACCTCATGACATAAGCTGATCTATTTAAGATTTATTTAGTAAGTAAATCAAAAGATAATATTTCTCAATAGTTGGTAGTGGAATCGTGGTGGTGAGTAATTTATGAAAAAACAAATTTATGATAAATATATTAAAATAATTTATATATATATATATTATTTTTAATATTAGTGTATCAAAATAACTGAAAAAACACTAAAACATATTGATCTAATATATTTTTAAAACACTTTCAAACATAATTATAAAAACAATAATAAATATATACTAAAGTGTTTATTTAAAATAACATTTCAAGCGAGTTTATAAAAATTTTAAAAAAATGTATTTTAAATTAGTATTTTTTAATTTTTTAATATATTAATATTAAAAATATTTTTTAAAAATATTATTATTTTAATATATTTTGAAATAAAAATAAACTTAGGGGGCATTTGTTTGTTTGAAAAGTGATTTTCTGAAAACCACTTTTTAAAATTTTTTATGTTTATTTGTCATTAGAAAAATTAGTTAATGAAAAATATTTTTCAGTTAAAGAAATATTTAACTTGATTTTCAGGAAAATATTTTTCTTTTATTTTGAACAGAAATTTTTTTTTAAAAGTTGTGAAAAATTTAAAAATATTATATTATTTGTTGATATATATTTTGTTTGATTTTTTTTTTAATTTCATCCCTTAAAATTTAATTTAATTTGATTTTTATATTAACTTTGGTTCTTATTTTTATGATTGTTATTTACTTTTCTTTTATTATTTTTTTAATTGAAATTTTTTATCTATCAAATTTGGTCTTTATTCTTTTAATTGTTATTTATTTTATTTAAAATAATTTATGAAATTGTTATTATTATTATTTTAATTTCATCATCTTTCAAATTTTTTATTTGTTAGATTTGATCTCTATTATTTTAATTATTATTTATTTTATGTGAGATAATTTATGAAATTATATTTTTTTTTTCAATTTCATTCTAATTTAACCTTTTAATTTGTAAGATTTATTTCTTATTATTTTAATAAACTTCAAAAAATATATTAATAAGGTATTTTTCCGTTTATTTTTTATAACATAACCAAATATTGAAAATATTTTTTAAGATTTTTTATACTATTAAATATTAAAAAATTATTTTTAAAAAAAAATTATTATTATTTTTTTAAAAAATAAACGGGCTTGCTAGAAAGAAGGAGAGTGGAGTGCCCGTGAAACAAGCTGGCCAATGGCAGCAGAACTTAAAAATAGAGGATTGATTGACTTGGATTTTGGCGCCAAAGCTTTTGGGCATCACATCGGGATCATCAATCAATCACCACAACCTCTTTTTCCTTCCTTTATTGCACCCAATGTCTTGTGAAAATTTTTCGAATAGGACGTTCTAAAGTTAGTGTTTTTTTTTAATTATTATCATTAATATTATTATTTTTTAGTTTAATATGAATGTTCGGATCAACTTGCACGTACCTCAACTAATTCTATGAGTCCTAAAATTAATGACTATATAAATCTTCAATGGCTATTATATAAGCAACTATAGAATTTAAACCTGAGACTACAGGTGAAACATATTATTATATCATACTAAAATGTTACAATATAATAATAGTTATTAAATTTGAATGGATGTTATTTGAGTTAGGTGTATTTAAAATAATTAGGGTATTAGTAAAATTTATATTATTTAACCAAATTTAATCCATTAAAATTAGTTAACATAAATACTATAAATGATGGTAAATAAAAAATAATAATAAATAGATATTACGGTTTAAGGTATTTAAAACTAGCTTAACCTAAACATTTATAGCTGATTAAATATAAGTAATGTTAGAAAATTCTTGGTATCAATAGCACTTTTCTTGGTAGCTAGCTATAAAATATTAATAAGAAAGTAGAGAAGTGTGATGTATCTTATGAACCTCACCTAAGACAACAACTATTAATTTCATCTTTTTTTTCATAAAGTTTTTATTTTCGCCACTTTTTGCTTTCATGTTATGCATATTATATTATAGACAAGAGTTGTACTGGTATGAGAAAAGAATTCAAATATATCTGATAAAATAATTTATTCAATCATTTATCTTTGTGAGTGTATTTTTTTAAGATGGTCAAAAAAATAAGAAATTATATGTACTCATCTGGGGATATTTGTAACGTTCACACAAAATTATATCAACTTATTATATTCAATTCACTTGGGTGGTCTTCGATAGGCATAACAGGATGATAAAGAGCTTAAAATTTGCATAACAGGTCTTGAGTTCGAGTCAAAGCATGCATCTCTTGTAAGAATCTGGGATAGCTGGGGTTTTACTCACTCACCTGAGCTCATAAAATACGCTTTTCGGGAAGTGGAGTTTCCTCGAATTCAAAAAAAATTCACTCAGAGGGTCTAAAGAAATTGAATGGGTCATATTGAAAATTTATAAAATATTAAAAAGGAGGGTGATTATAATTATTAATTCAAACTCAGCCCGGATATATCCATAAACACCTCTAATTTGAGTTATAAGTTGAACAAATTAATTTGACTTGATCCGAGTTAAATATTTTTTTTTACAAAAAAATAAAATGATGCTCTTTTATAAAAATTTTAATAATAATAATAATAGTTAATTCTAAATTTACGATGTTTAAACGACCATTTTGAACTTTGTATGGGGTTTTGCCCTTTCAGTTCCTTTTCATCAAAGAAACTTTCATTTGTCAAATATATATGAAAAAAACATGGCATTATCATAATCATAAGAACATTTATCATACTTTGTAGTCTACAAAGATGGACTAAATCTCTCTTTCAATCAGCCTGTATAATTTGTTATATATTTTCAGGCTTTCAATGGTTAATTTTTCTATTTCTTCCCCCCTTCACATAAGGTATTCCAGACAAATATATACTTTGGAACCATGGTGTTCGTCGGTGTAATTTCGCATTAATATCGTTACCCAGCAAGAAATTAATGAAAAATCAAGTGAACAATATGAAAATTAATTAACTAGAGACCCTTTTTAAAATTCCACGAACCCCAGTTTTGCTTTGGATTAGAACATTGATTGACTGCATGATACTTGAGAGTGTTTTGAAGCTTACAATATAATTAATAGACAATATAATTAATAGAAAATTCGATTCCACATACTACAAGCTAGAGGC
Source organism: Populus nigra (assembly GCF_951802175.1). Taxonomy (NCBI): domain Eukaryota; kingdom Viridiplantae; phylum Streptophyta; class Magnoliopsida; order Malpighiales; family Salicaceae; genus Populus; species Populus nigra. The sequence continues at coordinate 14,990,483 of NC_084857.1, forward strand.
AAGACCGTGTAACCCTTGATTTCCGCTTTTGAAATTTCAGACATGCAACTTGCTGGAAAAAGCAAGCAGGGGTTCAGGTCCCTTTCACTTTTCCCATGACCAGTTCCCATCTACAGGTGCTGCTGGCAGGATTTGCTGTTCAAATTTTTTTCTACCAGTCTTTTGCCCACTTCACTGGTTACTTCCTTGTTTTCCATATCATGTACATTCAGATTTTGCAAGATCATGACTTGGAGACGTGATTGGAACGCGGCCCAAATAATATTTCATTAAAATTTAAATTTATTTTATGGTTTCGATACGCTAATTAAAAATATTTTTTAAAAAATAAAAAATATTATTTTAATATATTTTTAAAATAATACTTTGAAAAATATATATTGCTACAGTCTCAAACACTAACAAGACATAAATGACTGGCTGCCTCAATAAATAAATAAAAAAGGAAGGAAAGAAAATTTTCTTATATCATAGTCAAAATGAAGAGAACGCAGCATTAAAGGGTGGCAGACCTAGAGGGCAAGCACTTAAGGGAGGTTGTATGCCTTATTTACGAGGAGCACACGAGAAGAAATTTATGTCAAGCGGAAAAGGGAACGAAACGCTTAAATTCCAGGCCAACTAATGGTTTTATTTTATCAGTTGCTTAGGGCGGGCAAGATATTGATGCGAAGAGGCAGAGGTAGGCAACCATTTAGTAGCTAGCTCATCAGACTAATTAAGTGAAGCTTGAGCTTTCTTCACCTTTATGAATGACAGTATTAGATGCCAGATTAAGTACACATTCATCCAGTCGATTGATATTTGAATGATGATTAGCAGCAGAATGAGTCTTCAACATAATTTAGTTTATATAGCCAAATACAGGCAATTCAAGGAAGCATATACGAAACAGCTTGCAATTGCCCAATAATATGATACAATTTGCAGAATTTGAAGAATTTCTTACAACCTTGAATAACCACTGCGGTCATCATATTGCTCCATGAACTCATTGTTGAACTTCTTGAAACTGGCCATGATTTCTGGCATTTCTTCCTCCGCTGGTAAAATGGTTGTCCTTAAATGAAAGACCCTGCAAGAAAGCATAACAATCAGACACTTGCATTTAATTACAGTTTAGGAACAGACTCATCTAGAGACGTGCTTTTGCACACCCACAAAAAAGAAAAGGAAGGAGTGGGGGGGGGGGGTGCAAACTGAGAAACCCCCTTCAGAAACACAAAAGGAGAAGAAGTGAGAAAAATAATTCTCCATATACCTGTCAGAAGCATACACGTAATCTTCATAAATACATGATTCAAATTATGATGCGAATATAAAAAAAATTCAGTATGTGGCAAGAAATCAATCCGCATGAAGAGAAACATAGCCAAGAGAATTGGCTGAACTTTTCAAGACAGTTTTCTTTTGTTTTGTCTCATATGTGTCTGTGTGCATGCATGCTTGTGTGTTCAAACCCTGTAAAACTATTAAAAAGAATGCAATAGGAAAATGGCATTTAGCTACAGCTAAATCCAGAGTTTAAATCAAAAAAGAAAAATCAGAAGTTACCCTTCTTTTTGTCCGAATCCTGAACCAGGGACTGTGGAAATGCCAGTGGCTTCCAAAAGCTTGAGACAGTAGAAAACATCAGGAACTTTTCCAGCCTTTTTGGCAGCCTCTATTGCTTTAGGTGGCAATCGTATTTGAGGAAATGAATACATAGCACCTAAAACCAAATTCTACAATGTCATACAACGTCCAGGTACCAGATTGGGAGTGAGATCACAAAATGCAAGATGTTAAAATAGCTAAGAAACAACAATTTACCTTCTGTGAAATTGCATATCACATTTTTGCAGCTGTTGAATCCATCAGTCATCATCCTTGCTCTTCTCCTTAATGATTCAATGATTCCTTTGCTGCGTTGTTTTGATCATAAAACATTGTGTTATTCCTTGCTCAAAGTAGACAATTCTTTGACTTGACAATGGACATTAATAGTATCCATTTACTAGTTTGGAAATCAGATTGACAGTTTAGCAAAGTACTAAATCAAAGGGGAATGTCCTTGGTTCAATTTCATTTATCATCTTGAATACTGAATTAACTCCTTAGAAACTAAATCTTAGCAGGCGTACCTTTCCCTAATGAACTGCTCATATGAAATATCTCCAGGTTTAAGCGGGTTGACCATCAGCCCCATCTGTAAATAGCTTTGTTTGTTTTAACAGGAACTGGAGCACTAACGAGAAACAAGCACAAGATCTCCCAGCTAAATAGATAAAATTACCACAGCAGAAAGTATGCAGGTCTACTTACAAATATCTGTGCAGGGACATTTGGACTGAGTGATACTGATGCAACCTTATAAATCTCATCAACAGTCTGCAGCATAAATCATTATAAACAAAGATGACTTTTGAATATTTGTAGTTCAAACACTGCTCGAATTGAAAGATCCTTCTAATGTTTAATTTCCATATTGCATGTCATAAAACACATGAGATTAAAAACATTGAACAATTATTATGAAAAAAAGAAATCTGTTTTATCAATAGATAGAATAAAGCTAAGAGAATTTGTGAATCATATGAAATGATATAAGCTAAGAGAATTCTAGTCAACCACATCTTTTTTTTTTTTTTGCCCAGTTTTCTGTAAATTTTATATTGTTCTGTAGTTCTTTTATATTTTGTTTGGTTATGAATGCCTAATTGTTTTTATTGTATGAATGCCTAAATTAATATTTGCAAGAAACACATAACTTGCAACTCAAAGAAGGGTGCAGATATCTATATGATAAAAAGCAAACCTTTGGAGGAATGTTTGTCATCTCAAAGTATCCACCCCGCTGCCCACATTCACCCCAATATCCTTTGGACACAGTGTGGAAAGAAACAAGCTGGACTTCCTTGCTTATGGGTGGGCCCATGCCCATCAAAACCTTTCAAAGTCACGGCAAAAATATTATTAATAATTTAATACCAGTTGTAACTCCAGGTAACAAATACTTGAATTTAGAGGCAAAACAATAATTAAATTACCTTTCTAGCACTAATAAATGGACGTTCATCCTGGTAAATGTTCTGCTGATAAACTTCATCTCCAAGAAGAGCCAAGTTTTCTTGGTAACAGAAGCGCAATATTTCCCTTAAATTAGCTTCACTAAGACACTGACCAGTGGGGTTGCCTGGGTTAATAATCACCATTGCTTTTACCTGACCATATATCAAATATATTAAAGATTTAGTTTGCGGTAATGAGCATTATAAGACACATTGGGTTGGCAGCTGATGCATGCACATATAATATTAAGATAGAAGCGGACAATAGACCAGTCTTCACGAGTAGATAGAATTTCTAAGAGCAATCATCCAAATAACTGGCCAATACAAGTAAAATCCAGGCAGTTAAAATCAATACCCTATCCATTCTGTTCTTCCAGTTTTCTGTTAAATTCTAAGGTTCCGAATTCCAAATAGATATCAAGCAATTGCATGTATACGAGGTATATACAAGGATGAGTCAAAGCATACTAACAGTTATTCCTTTATAGCGAGCTTGTGCAACCGATCGTCTAAGGTCATTAACATCAAGACCCCAGTTTTCTGTCTCTTCTAGATAATATGGAACGAGGGAACCGCCAAATAGAGAAATTGCAGCAGAGTAAAGCGGGTACTGTGGCACTGGAACCAAAACCTGACAAATACATGATTTTTTTATTAACAGGCATTGTCTGGTAAATGATATGATAATAACACTAAGATAAAGAAAACCTCTATCATTACCAACAAGAAAGAAGGGGCTGGGAAAAGATTTAGAAGAAGCCTACATTAAATCAAAGAAGGAGACAGTAGTACTTCCATTCATTGCAGGGAAGTATACTTACCCCATCACTTTCACCGCGGATAATAGTATTCAAGATCTGCATGACACCTTTACTGGCACCATCAGTGAGAAATATGAGTTCTGGGTCACTGTCAACAAAGTGAGCAGCAATGTGAACTTCTGCTTAACACTTGCAGACCAAAGACAACAGCTATTTATTCAAAACACAACCGCACACGGAGAGATAGAGAGAGCAGAAAATGACCATCGTATATAACAACATCACCTTGGATATCCATCACGCCTTTCAATGAAATCTGCTACCTCCTTCCTAACTCCAGGCATACCTCGAGAGTCACTGTAAGCACCTAAACATGTGAACAAGAGTAACTTTAATTTGCATTGCAGGTTCTCATGGCTGTGTCACGGTGGAACTACTCTTTAACTAGCTAGAGCAGCAAGATATTGAAAACCATAAAGTTCTCAAGGCAGGAACATCTAAGAAAGGAATATGGGAGACAATGAAATGACAATTAGGAAAGGAACGTGTGGAGTCGGCATAAGGTGAAGCATATAGAATACAACCACCTAAAAAAAATTCTTAATGTTTCAGTACTTGTGTGATTTAATAACCCTCCACTGACCAACCTGTAAATGCAAGATACCCCAATGCACTTGATAATGTTTCAACCCTTTTCCAAAACTTATGCAAGGAAAGGCAGGTAAAAAGAAGATACCTAGACCACCAGTAGTCATAGCAAGATAATGCTTAGCTTTTGCAATAGCATCCGCAGGGTATAGCAACCCCACATTTGGATCATCTAGTAGAAATGGTGCTTGGCAGAGAGCAACCACCTACAATAGAACTTTCCATGGTTCAACTCAACTATATAGACAAGAATCCATAAGCAACTCAAAACAGTTCATTTAAGCAGTAAATACAAAAGATACATATACAGAGATTTAAGATACTGCAACATTACCTGGCGAGGAAAGGTAAGTGGCTTCTGTCCAAGAGCATGAGGATTGCCGACATTTGTGAAAATAATCTACAGAAAAATTTGAAGCAGTGAGACTCAAAGAAATAGGCAAAGGATAATGACATTTAATACATACATAAAATAGACACGCACACACACATACATATATATATATTAAATGTTTTGTACTGGTCGATTTAAAGCCAAAATACAGACGTCTTCCCATGGTTTTACAAGGAATTAAATCACATGTGAAGTAAGATTTTACACATAAAGTAACAGGTTAAGGCACTAGAATCATATTAGAAGGTCTAACATTCAAGATTATCGTTGATTGCCTAGTGCAAGATCATGGAGCATATATCGCTATTGCATGGCTCATGGCTGTGCTACAAAATATGCAAGTACATGTAATGGCAAAACATGCCGTACTTTAACATACAAATTATATGGAATGCAAAATATAATTGAATATGCATCTCCTATAGGACTAGGTTTTCACAATTGATGAGAGAAAAAGCCTCCCTCTAATGAAAAGCGTGCATTACATTTGACAAATTCCTTTATGAATTCAAAAGGGAAAAAATATAGAACACAAACAAGAGGTGCATCCAACAAATGAATTGGCAGTGACGTATATGAACACTTGGAAGACAATCAGCAACCGGAACTAGAAGCAGTGATGGCAGTTCTAGTAATAAAATTGGCCAGCTGATATGTGTGAAAATCGACTAAAAATCTCTAGTTGTTGCATCCACATAAATTCAGTAGAATTTCAACACATTTATTTAACTTTCAAATCCGCGAAACATCATAAGCTAAATTAACGAACAACAATATTTCTGAAGAAAATTTGATCAGACTTAATATAATATAATATAATACAATATAAATACCTTCTTCCCTTCCTTTTGAAGCTCAGAAGCTCGAAGATATAACTCGCCTCTTACAGCATACTGAACCTTCTTGACATTTTCATTCAATGATTCATAGTCTAATGCTCTAGGTGCCATGATGGTTAGCCTACCTTCTCACTCAGTCTGAAAAATCAGGCAAGAAAGCAAATTCTGTTTCTAGTCAACAATTTTCATCGGTAAACATTGAAATGAAAACAAAACAAAGCATTAAATGAAACACCAACATGGCCACTCTAATCATAAGAAAAAAATACACCCAATTGTCAGAATTTTAATCTAACAATAACATTTCCACCTACGAATTTACAGCAACCAATGAATATTCAGCAAATGCGTCAGAAATTTCAATAACAAGCATCAAATTAAGATTCTAGAATCAGACAAAGAATATATTAACACAACTTCAAAAGGGACAAAAAAAAAGAAATCAAACCGAAGATTGTGAAAGAAAAAACCAAATTACAATGGTGACGCATGCGAAGCACTGAAACTGGGCAAAACTCCAAAAGAAGCACACTGTTGTTTTGCTAAACAAAAATAATCAAACAACAAATAAATGAATCTAAGAGGTGAAATGGGCCAACGATTGAATTCATTTCCAACGAGATTTTCCTTCGAGGGATTAAAAAAAAACATCAAATAGTTTAGTGAAATTACCTGTCTGTGACACTGGCTGCTTGGGATGGGAGACTGACGTGTGTGTTTTCTGCTGGGGCTGGGCTGCACGCACAAGGGAAGAATTTTTTCTTTTTTGTGTCAGAAATAAATTGGGTGTGAGGATATATTTATATATATTTACAACTATGTGGCAGCACACGCACATGCTATTGGCAAGCACCAGAGCCACTGAATTTTTTTTTATTTATTTAACACGAAGGGATAAAGTTATCAGGATTCAACAAGTGTGGTGTAGCTTCGAACGGTGAGTTCTTGGTAGATAAGTAAGGAGACAGTCTTTTGTTGTTATATCTCTTTGTTTTATTGTGGCACGAGTTAGAGAGTGTATGTTATACTGGTAGACTGGTAGACGGTAGTGAAGTAGTTTTTATATAAAAATATATTAAAATAATATTTTTTTATTTTTTAAATTTTATTTTTAATACCAACTCATTAAAATAATCTAAAAATATAAAAAAAATAATTTGAAAAAAATATCAGATTGTTTTTTAAAAAAAAAATCGGTTTAAACGTCTTTATAAACACCCTCTCTAAGTACAAAGTAGTGGTCTTTCTCGACCTCCTGTAGTGGTTCATATTTATTCCTTGATTGAACTCTCTCTTGTGGATATGATTGATATTTTGCACCCTTTTTTTTTAAACAAGTTGATGTGCACTTTTTATTTTTATTTTATTTTATTTTATTTTAAATTAAATTAATATTTTATATTTTTACATCGTTTTTACATGATAATATCAAAAATAAATTTTAAAAAATAAAAAAAATTATTTTAATATATTGTTAAATAAAAAATAATTTGAAAATTAATTATCATAACAATATCATCCATGTGTGATACCATTTAATTAAACTCGAAACAAATTGAGTGAAAATCTGATCAAATTTCACTTGGATTTGATGCGTAAATAATGGATTAACCAGGGAGTAATTAGTAATGTGGTGATAATATAAATAAAATGATCACGGGGTGCTTAAAGGCCTAACAAGGACAAAATGAAAAGCAAGTAAGCCTTCCAGCCTTTGAATGAGTGCAAAAGCCATCATAAATTATAGAGTTCGTGGCCAAATTGGAGGCATGCAAGGAAAGAGTCAGAGAAGAACACCTGGACGAGGAGGAGTTGGGCGAGGCCTTGCAGTGGAGTCCACGGGATGCGTCGAGCTACTCTCCTGTTTAGGTGGGCTGTCTAGCATAGTTTGAGCCCGGTATAGAATCTGGACCAGTAGAAAATGGGCCTCCGTAGAGGCCCATGGACCTAAATTTGTTCTTTAAAAAATCTCTTGACAAGAGATTTATTTATTTATTTATTTTTGTAAAATATTGATTGAGAAAGTAAAATATGATGCATATAAATTCTCACAACTCCTCGAATGAGATAATCTTCTTTTTAAGCCGCTTGTCGTGTGATTTAAATCGCTTATGTTGGCCTAAAAATCCCTCTTTTATCTCTGGTTTTTTGTTCTGCACAAAAAAATTTATTAGTGAAAAGAATTGTAATATTTGATAAATAATTATATATAAAAAATATGATAATATGTTACGGTGATAGAAGTTGATGGGTGAAGGTGGAGTGATGGGGGTGTGGTATGATAACTTGAACAATTATCATCATCTCTTATTGTTCGGTGTGACGTGTGTCTATTTCTATTTTGTGAGGCAGTATTTCATATATAATTTATAAAAGTTTTTTTTTTAATTTATAAAAGAAATTATTAAATTCATTAAAATATACTAGGATGATAATGATATGGGAGGTGTGTTATTAAAATTACTTGAGGGGAGACTTAATCTCGATTGACATATAAACTGGTTTGAAGATACTCTAATCATAGTTTAAAAAGAAAATATTAGTGTTTTTGTAGGAATAAAATCAATTGTAATTTCAGTTGTAGATATGAAGATATAGGTTGTTATTTTTATTTAATTATTTTTTATTTGAGAATTAACCTTTTGCAATGTGTTGTGATTTTTAAATGTCCCATGGAAGTATTACTTTTGATTCAATAACTTGGAGTATCACAATGTTTTTTATAGCAGTAGCTTATTGGCTCTAACAAATTTATAAAATAAATTGTACGGATAAAAAAATTACAATTAAGTTATATTGCATATGAATGAAAAATTATATTTGAATGAGGCAATGTTTGTTTTTATAGTCTAATCGTGTTTTTTAAAAATTTTAAATTTTTTAACCTAGGCGCGGGTCTGGCAGACCCACATGCATAGGGTTAGCATGGTTGTCAGGGCCAGACATCTAGGTTTGGCAGTCATGCGAAACCCAGGGTACTTGAATATGATAAACATGTCTGATTTGACAAACAACAAACAAGGAGAACAATTATGCACTTTAATTATCATGAGAGAGAAAATACAGAAAAAAAACATAAATAATTGATCATCAGCAGTAATCCAGCCATTATTTGTTTACACGCGCCACACAATGTAGGAAAGGACATGACTGCGCATCAAGTGAAATTACGAATGACCATATTTGGCCATAAAGAAGCGTCACATGCGTCTCCTTAATGGCGTGAGCGCCACCCACTCGATGAGGGAAAAAAAAGACAAAGAAACGTCTCGCAAAAGGATGAGAAATTAAAAGTAAAATTACTATTATAATTCACAGTAAAAAATCTCTTGATCTAAAGTGATTTTCTCACACCATTTAGCTTTTGTTATAATTGATATACATAACAAGATTGTTGAATTCAAGAATGGATGTGGATGACTGCGGTAGTGATTTAGGCATAGCCTCTAATGTGTTGGAATTGCATTCTAAATGATATTTTTTAAAAAATTATTATTTTTAATTTAAAATTATTTTTTATATATTTTTGTTTTGCTTTAATGTGATGATATCAAAATTAATTTTTTAAAAATAAAAAATATATGATTTTAATATATTTCTACATAAAATATTTTAAAAAACAACCACTACTACACTGTTAAACACTTCGAAGATGACAATGTTATTAGTATTTAGTGTAAGAAGGGGTGCTAGTCTTGCACATTTATGGCCCATCATTTTTTTGGGAATGTTTAAGAGTGTTGTGGTGACTACTTTTTAAAGTGTTTTTTTATAAATATTTTAGAAATTATTTTTGATATCAATATATCAA